>NC_135136.1:10606060-10909090 GCF_051014445.1 Colletes latitarsis
TAACGCATGTTAGGTCTGGGTTAGGTCTAGGATTTGCCCTCATCAGACTCATGCTTCCGTATTTTTCACATACTTGTTGAACAAATCCTGAGTTTTTTCTGGTATGGATCACGTAGTAATGTGGTACCACACTGAAACATTCAATTAAACCTGGTCTTGATAAATATTTTTGAGGATAACGCATGTTAGGTCTGGGGTAGGTCTAGGATTTGCCCTCATGAGGCTCATACTTTCGCATATTTCTCATACTTCATGGCTAGATCCTGGGCTGTTTTTGGATTGTATCACGTAGTAATGTGGTACCACGCTGAAACAGTCAATTGAACCTTGTTTCGATCAATATTTTAGAGGATAACGCAAGTTAGGTCTGGGATAGGTCTAGGATTTGCCCTCATCAGGCTCATACTTTCGCGTTTTTCACATACTTGTTGAACTGATCCTGGGTTTTTTCTGGTTTGGAACACGTAGTAATGTGGTACCACACTGGAACAGCCCACTAAACCTGGTTTCGATCAATATTTTAGAGGATAACGCAAGTTAGGTCTGGGATAGGTCTAGGATTTGCCCTCATCACGCTCATTCATTCGCATATTTCTCATACTTGATGGCTAGATCCTGGGCTTTTTCTGGACTGCATCACGTAGTAATGTGGTGCCACACTGAAACATTCAATTAAACCTGGTTTCGATCAATATTATAGAGCATAACGCAAGTTAGGTCTAGGATAGGTCTGGGATTCGCCCTCATCAGGCTCATTCATTCGCATATTTCTCATACTTGATGGCTAGATCCTGGGCTTTTTCTGGATTGCATCACGTAGTAGTGTGGCACCACACTGAAACAGTCGATTAAACCAGGTTTCGATCAATATTTCTGAGGATAACGCATGTTAGGTCTAGGTTAGGCCTGGGATTTTCTCTCATCAGACTCATACTTGCGCATTCTTCACATACTTGTTGAACAGATCCTGAGTTGTTTTCTGGTTTGGATCACATAGTAATGTGGTACCACACTGAAACAGTCGACTAAACCTGGTTTCGATCAATATTTTAGAGGATAACGCAAGTTAGATCTGGGATAGGTCTGGGATTTGCCGTCATCAGGCTCATTCTTTCGCATATTTCTCATACTTCATGGCTAGATCCTGGGCTATTTCTGGATTGGGTCACGTAGTAATGTGGTACCACACTGAAACAGTCAATTAAACCTGGTTTCGATCAATATTTTAGAGGATTACGCATGTTAGGTCTAGGTTAGGTCTAGGATTTGCCCTTATCAGGCTCATACTTTCGCGTTTTTCACATACTTGTTGAACAGATCCTGGGTTTTTTCTGGTTTGGGTCACGTAGTAATGTGGTACCACACTGAAACAATCCATTAAACCTGGTTTCGATCAATATTTTAGAGGATGACGCATGTTAGGTCTAGGTTAGGTCTGGGATTTGCTCTCATCAGGCTCATTCTTTCGCATATTTCTCATACTTGATGGCTAGATCCTGGGCTATTTCTGGATTGTATCACGTAGTAATGTGGTACCACACTGAAACAGTCAATTAAACCTGGTTTCGATCAATATTTTAGAGGATAACGCATGTTAGGTCTGGGTTAGGTCTAGGATTTGCCCTCATCAGGCTCATACTTTCGCATATTTCTCATACTTCATGGCTAGATCCTGAGCTATTTCTGGATTGGATCACGTAGTTATGTGGTACCACACTGAAACAGTCAATTAAACCTGGTTTCGATCATTATTTTAGAGGATAACGCAAGTTAGGTCTGGGATAGGTCTGGGATTTGCCCTCATCAGACTCACACTTTCGCACACTTCACATACTCGTTGAACAGATCCTGGCTTATTTTCTGGTTTGGATCACATAGTAATGTGGTACCACACTGAAACAGTCGATTAAACCTGGTGTCGATCAATATTTTAGAGGATAACGCAAGTTATGTCTGGGATAGGTCTGGGATTTGCCCTCATCAGGCTCATTCTTTCCCATATTTCTCATACTTCATGGCTAGGTCCTGGGCTATTTCTGGATTGGATCACGTAGTAATGTGGTACCACACTGAAACATTCATTGAAACCTGGTCTGGATAAATATTTTAGAGGATAACGCATCTTAGGTCTGGGTTAGGTCTAAGATTTGCCCTCATCAGGCTCACAGTTTCGCGTTTTACGCATACTTGTTGGACAGATCCTGGGTTTTTTCTGGTTTGGATCACGAAGTAGTGAGGTACCACATTGAAACAGTCCATTAAACCTGGTTTCGCTCAATATTTTAGAAGATAACGCATGTTAGGTCTAGGTTAAGCCTGGGATTTGCCCTCATCGGGGTCATACTTTCGCAGTTTTAACATGCATGTTGACCTGATCGAGGGTTCTTTCTGCTTTGGATCACGTAGTAATGTGGTACCACACTGAAACAGTCAATTAAACCTGGTTTCGATGAATATTTTAGAGGATGACGCAAGTTAGGTCTGGGATAGGTCTAGGATTTGCCCTCATCAGGCTCATTCTTTCGCATATTTGTCATACTTGATGGCTAGATCCTGGGCTTTTTCTGGATTGCATCACGTAGTAGTGTGGTACCACACTGAAACAGTCAACTAAACCTTGTTTCGATCAATATTTTAGAGGATAACGCAAGTAAGGTCTGGGATAGGTCTGGGATTCGCCCTCATCAGGCTCATACTTTCGCGTTTTTCACATACTTGTTGAACTGATCCTGGGTTTTTTCTGGTTTGGATCACGTAGTAATGTGGTACCACACTGGAACAGCCCACTAAACCTGGTTTCGATCAATATTTTAGAGGATAATATAAGTTAGGTCAGGGATAGCTCTGGGATTCGCCCTCATCAGGCTCATACTGTCGCGTTCTTCACATACGTGTTGGACAGATCCTGGGTTTTTTCAGGATTGCGTCACGCAGTAATGAAGTACAACACTGAAACAGTCGATTAAACCTGGTTTCGATCAATATTTTAGAGGATAACGCATGTTAGGTCTGGATAGGTCTGGGATTTGCCCTCATCAGGCTCATTCTTTCGCATATTTCTCATACTTCATGGCTAGATCCTGGGCTGTTTCTGGATTGTATCACGTAGTAATGTGGTACCACGCTGAAACAGTCAATTAAACATTGTTTCGATCAATATTTTAGAGGATAACGGGTGTTGGGTCTAGGTTAGGTCTAGGATTTGCCCTCATGAGGCTCATACTTTCGCGTTTTTCACATACTTGTTGAACAGATCCTGGGTGTTTTCTGGATTGCATCACGTAGTAATGGGGTGCCGCACTGAAACAGTCAATTAAACCTGGTTTCGATCAATATTTTAGAGAATAATTCATGTTAGGCCTGGGTTAGGTCTGGGATTTGCTCTCATCAGGCTCATTCTTTCGCATATTTCTCATACTTGATGGCTAGATCCTGGGCTTTTTCTGGATTGCATCACGTTGTAATGAAGTACAACACTGAAACAGTCAATTAAACCTGGTTTCCATCAATATTTTAGAGGGCAACGCATGCTAGGTCTCGGTTAGGCCTGGGATTTACCCTCATCAGGGTCATACTTTCGCAGTTCTAACATACATGTTGACCTGATCGAGGGTTTTTTCTGCTTTGGATCACGTAGTAAAGTGGTACCACAGTGAAACAGACCACTAAACCTGGTTTGGATCAATATTTTAGAGGATAACGCATGTTAGGTCTAGGTTAGCCCTGAGATTTTCACACATCAGACTCATACTTTCGAATTCTTCACATACTTGTTGAACGGATCCTGGGTTTCTTCTGGTTTGGATCACGTAGTAATGTGGGACCACACTGAACCAATCAATTAAACCTGGTCTTGATAAATATTTTTGAGGATAACGCATGTTAGGTCTGGGGTAGGTCTAGGATTTGCCCTCATGAGGCTCATACTTTCGCATATTTCTCATACTTCATGGCTAGATCCTGGGCTGTTTTTGGATTGTATCACGTAGTAATGTGGTACCACGCTGAAACAGTCAATTGAACCTTGTTTCGATCAATATTTTAGAGGATAACGCAAGTTAGGTCTGGGATAGGTCTAGGATTTGCCCTCATCAGGCTCATACTTTCGCGTTTTTCACATACTTGTTGAACTGATCCTGGGTTTTTTCTGGTTTGGAACACGTAGTAATGTGGTACCACACTGGAACAGCCCACTAAACCTGGTTTCGATCAATATTTTAGAGGATAACGCAAGTTAGGTCTGGGATAGGTCTAGGATTTGCCCTCATCACGCTCATTCATTCGCATATTTCTCATACTTGATGGCTAGATCCTGGGCTTTTTCTGGACTGCATCACGTAGTAATGTGGTGCCACACTGAAACATTCAATTAAACCTGGTTTCGATCAATATTATAGAGCATAACGCAAGTTAGGTCTAGGATAGGTCTGGGATTCGCCCTCATCAGGCTCATTCATTCGCATATTTCTCATACTTGATGGCTAGATCCTGGGCTTTTTCTGGATTGCATCACGTAGTAGTGTGGCACCACACTGAAACAGTCGATTAAACCAGGTTTCGATCAATATTTCTGAGGATAACGCATGTTAGGTCTAGGTTAGGCCTGGGATTTTCTCTCATCAGACTCATACTTGCGCATTCTTCACATACTTGTTGAACAGATCCTGAGTTGTTTTCTGGTTTGGATCACATAGTAATGTGGTACCACACTGAAACAGTCGACTAAACCTGGTTTCGATCAATATTTTAGAGGATAACGCAAGTTAGATCTGGGATAGGTCTGGGATTTGCCGTCATCAGGCTCATTCTTTCGCATATTTCTCATACTTCATGGCTAGATCCTGGGCTATTTCTGGATTGGGTCACGTAGTAATGTGGTACCACACTGAAACAGTCAATTAAACCTGGTTTCGATCAATATTTTAGAGGATTACGCATGTTAGGTCTAGGTTAGGTCTAGGATTTGCCCTTATCAGGCTCATACTTTCGCGTTTTTCACATACTTGTTGAACAGATCCTGGGTTTTTTCTGGTTTGGGTCACGTAGTAATGTGGTACCACACTGAAACAATCCATTAAACCTGGTTTCGATCAATATTTTAGAGGATGACGCATGTTAGGTCTAGGTTAGGTCTGGGATTTGCTCTCATCAGGCTCATTCTTTCGCATATTTCTCATACTTGATGGCTAGATCCTGGGCTATTTCTGGATTGTATCACGTAGTAATGTGGTACCACACTGAAACAGTCAATTAAACCTGGTTTCGATCAATATTTTAGAGGATAACGCATGTTAGGTCTGGGTTAGGTCTAGGATTTGCCCTCATCAGGCTCATACTTTCGCATATTTCTCATACTTCATGGCTAGATCCTGAGCTATTTCTGGATTGGATCACGTAGTTATGTGGTACCACACTGAAACAGTCAATTAAACCTGGTTTCGATCATTATTTTAGAGGATAACGCAAGTTAGGTCTGGGATAGGTCTGGGATTTGCCCTCATCAGACTCACACTTTCGCACACTTCACATACTCGTTGAACAGATCCTGGCTTATTTTCTGGTTTGGATCACATAGTAATGTGGTACCACACTGAAACAGTCGATTAAACCTGGTGTCGATCAATATTTTAGAGGATAACGCAAGTTATGTCTGGGATAGGTCTGGGATTTGCCCTCATCAGGCTCATTCTTTCCCATATTTCTCATACTTCATGGCTAGGTCCTGGGCTATTTCTGGATTGGATCACGTAGTAATGTGGTACCACACTGAAACATTCATTGAAACCTGGTCTGGATAAATATTTTAGAGGATAACGCATCTTAGGTCTGGGTTAGGTCTAAGATTTGCCCTCATCAGGCTCACAGTTTCGCGTTTTACGCATACTTGTTGGACAGATCCTGGGTTTTTTCTGGTTTGGATCACGAAGTAGTGAGGTACCACATTGAAACAGTCCATTAAACCTGGTTTCGCTCAATATTTTAGAAGATAACGCATGTTAGGTCTAGGTTAAGCCTGGGATTTGCCCTCATCGGGGTCATACTTTCGCAGTTTTAACATGCATGTTGACCTGATCGAGGGTTCTTTCTGCTTTGGATCACGTAGTAATGTGGTACCACACTGAAACAGTCAATTAAACCTGGTTTCGATGAATATTTTAGAGGATGACGCAAGTTAGGTCTGGGATAGGTCTAGGATTTGCCCTCATCAGGCTCATTCTTTCGCATATTTGTCATACTTGATGGCTAGATCCTGGGCTTTTTCTGGATTGCATCACGTAGTAGTGTGGTACCACACTGAAACAGTCAACTAAACCTTGTTTCGATCAATATTTTAGAGGATAACGCAAGTAAGGTCTGGGATAGGTCTGGGATTCGCCCTCATCAGGCTCATACTTTCGCGTTTTTCACATACTTGTTGAACTGATCCTGGGTTTTTTCTGGTTTGGATCACGTAGTAATGTGGTACCACACTGGAACAGCCCACTAAACCTGGTTTCGATCAATATTTTAGAGGATAATATAAGTTAGGTCAGGGATAGCTCTGGGATTCGCCCTCATCAGGCTCATACTGTCGCGTTCTTCACATACGTGTTGGACAGATCCTGGGTTTTTTCAGGATTGCGTCACGCAGTAATGAAGTACAACACTGAAACAGTCGATTAAACCTGGTTTCGATCAATATTTTAGAGGATAACGCATGTTAGGTCTGGATAGGTCTGGGATTTGCCCTCATCAGGCTCATTCTTTCGCATATTTCTCATACTTCATGGCTAGATCCTGGGCTGTTTCTGGATTGTATCACGTAGTAATGTGGTACCACGCTGAAACAGTCAATTAAACATTGTTTCGATCAATATTTTAGAGGATAACGGGTGTTGGGTCTAGGTTAGGTCTAGGATTTGCCCTCATGAGGCTCATACTTTCGCGTTTTTCACATACTTGTTGAACAGATCCTGGGTGTTTTCTGGATTGCATCACGTAGTAATGGGGTGCCGCACTGAAACAGTCAATTAAACCTGGTTTCGATCAATATTTTAGAGAATAATTCATGTTAGGCCTGGGTTAGGTCTGGGATTTGCTCTCATCAGGCTCATTCTTTCGCATATTTCTCATACTTGATGGCTAGATCCTGGGCTTTTTCTGGATTGCATCACGTTGTAATGAAGTACAACACTGAAACAGTCAATTAAACCTGGTTTCCATCAATATTTTAGAGGGCAACGCATGCTAGGTCTCGGTTAGGCCTGGGATTTACCCTCATCAGGGTCATACTTTCGCAGTTCTAACATACATGTTGACCTGATCGAGGGTTTTTTCTGCTTTGGATCACGTAGTAAAGTGGTACCACAGTGAAACAGACCACTAAACCTGGTTTGGATCAATATTTTAGAGGATAACGCATGTTAGGTCTAGGTTAGCCCTGAGATTTTCACACATCAGACTCATACTTTCGAATTCTTCACATACTTGTTGAACGGATCCTGGGTTTCTTCTGGTTTGGATCACGTAGTAATGTGGGACCACACTGAACCAATCAATTAAACCTGGTCTTGATAAATATTTTAGAGGATAACGCATGTTAGGTCTGGGTTAGGTCTAGGATTTGCCCTCATCAGGCTCATACTTTCGCATATTTCTCATATTTCATGGCTAGATCCTGGGCTATTTCTGGATTGGATCACGTAGTAATCTGGTACCACACTGAAACAGTCGATTAAACCTGGTTTCGATCAATATTTTAGAGGATAACGCAAGATAGGTCTGGGATTGGTCTGGGATTTGCCCTCATCAGACTCAAACTCTCGCACACTTCACATACTCGTTGAACAGATCCTGGGCTATTTTCTGGTTTGGATCACATAGTAATGTGGTACCACACTGAAACAGTCGATTAAACCAGGTTTCGATCAATATTTTTACGATTAACGCATGTTAGGTCTAGGTTTGGCCTGGGATTTTCACTCATCAGACTCATACTTTCGCATTCTTCACATACTTGTTGAACGGATCCTGGGTTTTTTCTGGTTTGGATCACGTAGTAATGTGGGACCACACTGAAACAATCAATTAAACCTGGTCTTGATAAATATTTTAGAGGATAACGCATGTTAGGTCTGGGTTAGGTCTAGGATTTGCCCTCGTCAGGCTCATACTTTCGCATATTTCTCATACTTCATGGCTAGATCCTGGGCTGTTTTTGGATTGTATCACGTAGTAGTGTGGCGCCACACTGAAACAGTCGATTAAACCAGGTTTCGATCAATATTTTTACGATTAACGCATGTTAGGTCTAGGTTTGGCCTGGGATTTTCACTCATCAGACTCATACTTTCGCATTCTTCACATACTTGTTGAACGGATCCTGGGTTTCTTCTGGTTTGGATCACGTAGTAATGTGGGACCACACTGAACCAATCAATTAAACCTGGTCTTGATAAATATTTTAGAGGATAACGCATGTTAGGTCTGGGTTAGGTCTAGGATTTGCCCTCATCAGGCTCATACTTTCGCGTTTTTCACATACTTGTTGAACAGATCCTGGGCTATTTCTGGATTGGATCACGTAGTAATGTGGTACCACACTGAAACAGTCAATTAATCCTGGTTTCGATCAATATTTTAGAGGATAACGCAAGTTAGGTCTGGGATAGGTCTGGGATTCGCCCTCATCAGGCTCATACTTTCGCGTTCTTCACATACGTGTTGAACTGATCCTGGGTTTTTTCGGGATTGCATCACGTAGTAATGAAGTACAACACTGAAACAGTCAATTAAACCTGGTTTCCATCAATATTTTGGAGGACAACGCATGTCAGGTCTGGGTTAGGCCTGGGATTTGCCCTCATCAGGGTCATACTTTCGCAGTTCTAACATACATGTTGACCTGATCGAGGGTTTTTTCTGCTTTGGATCATGTAGTAAAGTGGTACCACACTGAAACAGTCCACTAAACCTGGTTTGGATCAATATTTTAGAGGATAACGCATGTTAGGTCTAGGTTAGCCCTGAGATTTTCACTCATCAGACTCATACTTTCGAATTCTTCACATACTTGTAGAACTGATCCTGGGTTTTTTCTCGTTTGGATCACGTAGTAATGTGGTACCACAATGGAACAGCCCACTAAACCTGGTTTCGATCAATATTTTAGAGGATATTACAAGTTAGGTCTGGGATAGGTCTGGGATTTGCCCTCATCAGGCTCATTCTTTCGCATATTTCTCATACTTCATGACTAGATCCTGGGCTGTTTTTGGATTGTATCACGTAGTAATGTGGTACCACGCTGAAACAGTCAATTGAACCTTGTTTCGATCAATATTTTAGAGGATAACGCAAGTTAGGTCTGGGATAGGTCTAGGATTTGCCCTCATCAGGCTCATTCATTCGCATATTTCTCATACTTCATGGCTAGATCCTGGGCTGTTTTTGGATTGTATCACGTAGTAGTGTGGCACCACACTGAAACAGTCGATTAAACCAGGTTTCGATCAATATTTTTGAGGATAACGCATGTTAGGTCTAGGTTAGGCCTGGGATTTTCTCTCATCAGACTCATACTTTCGCATTCTTCACATACTTGTTGAACGGATCCTGGGTTTTTCCTGGTTTGGATCACGTAGAAATGTGGGGCCACACTGAAACAATCAATTAAACCTGGTCTTGATAAATATTTTAGAGGATAACGCATGTTAGGTCTGGGTTAGGTCTAGGATTTGCCCTCGTCAGGCTCATACTTTCGCATATTTCTCATACTTCATGGCTAGATCCCGGGCTATTTCTGGATTGCATCACGTAGTAATGTGGTACCACGCTGAAACAGTCAATTAAACCTTGTTTCGATCAATATTTTGAAGGATAACGCAAGTTAGGTCTGGGATAGGTCTGGGAGTCGCCCTCATCAGGCTCATACTTTCGCGTTTTTCACATACTTGTTGAACTGATCCTGGTTTTTTTCTGGTTTGGAACACGTAGTAATGTGGTACCACACTGGAACAGCCCACTAAACCTGGTTCCGATCAATATTTTAGAGGATAATACAAGTTAGGTCTGGGATAGGTCTGGGATTTGCCCTCATCAGACTCATACTTTCGCACACTTCACATACTTGTTGAACAGATCCTGAGTTATTTTCTGGTTTGGATCATATAGCAATGTGGTAGCACACTGAAACAGTCGATTAAACCTGGTTTCGATCAATATTTTAGAGGATAACGCAAGTTAGGTCTGGGATAGCTCTGGGATTTGCCCTCATCAGGCTCATTCTTTCGCATATTTCTCATACTTCATGGCTAGATCCTGGGCTATTTCTGGATTGGATCACGTAGTAATGTGGTACCACACTGAAACATTCAATGAAACCTGGTCTGGATAAATATTTTAGAGAATAACGCATCTTAGGTCTGGGTTAGGTCTAAGATTTGCCCTCATCAGGCTCATACTTTCGCGTTTTTCACATACTTGTTGAATTGATCTTGGGTTTTTTCTGGTTTGGATCACGTAGTAATGTGGTACCACACTGGAACAGCCCACTAAACCTGGTTTCGATCAATATTTTAGAGGATAATATAAGTTAGGTCTGGGATAGCTCTGGGATTCGCCCTCATCAGGCTCATACTTTCGCGTTCTTCACATACGTGTTGAACAGATCCTGGGTTTTTTCAGGATTGCGTCACGCAGTAATGAAGTACAACACTGAAACAGTCGATTAAACCTGGTTTCGATCAATATTTTAGAGGATAACACAAGTTAGGTCTGGGATAGGTCTGGGATTTGCCCTCATCAGGCTCATTCTTTCGCATATTTCTCATACTTCATGGCTAGATCCTGGGCTGTTTCTGGATTGTATCACGTAGTAATGTGGTACCACGCTGAAACAGTCAATTAAACATTGTTTCGATCAATATTTTAGAGGATAACGGATGTTGGGTCTAGGTTAGGTCTAGGATTTGCCCTCATCAGGCTCATACTTTCGCGTTTTTCACATACTTGTTGAACAGATCCTGGGTGTTTTCTGGATTGCATCACGTAGTAATGGGGTGCCGCACTGAAACAGTCAATTAAACCTGGTTTCGATCAATATTTTAGAGAATAATTCATGTTAGGCCTGGGTTAGGTCTGGGATTTGCTCTCATCAGGCTCATTCTTTCGCATATTTCTCATACTTGATGGCTAGATCCTGGGCTTTTTCTGGATTGCATCACGTTGTAATGAAGTACAACACTGAAACAGTCAATTAAACCTGGTTTCCATCAATATTTTAGAGGGCAACGCATGCTAGGTCTCGGTTAGGCCTGGGATTTACCCTCATCAGGGTCATACTTTCGCAGTTCTAACATACATGTTGACCTGATCGAGGGTTTTTTCTGCTTTGGATCACGTAGTAAAGTGGTACCACACTGAAACTGTCCACTAAACCTGGTTTGGATCAATATTTTAGGGGATAACGCATGTTAGGTCTGGGAAGGTCTAGGATTTGCCCTCATGAGGCTCATTCTTTCGCAAATTTCTCATACTTCATGGCTAGATCCTGGGCTATTTCTGGATTGGATCACGTAGTAATGTGGTACCACACTGAAACATTCAATGAAACCTGGTCTGGATAAATATTTTAGAGGATATCGCATCTTAGGTCTGTGTTAGGTCTAAGATTTACCCTCATCAGGCTCATTCTTTCGCATATTTCTCATACTTCATGGCGAGATCCTGGGCTGTTTCTGGATTGTATCACGTAGTAATGTGGTACCACGCTGAAACAGTCAATTAAACATTGTTTCGATCAATATTTTAGAGGATAACGGATGTTGGGTCTAGGTTAGGTCTAAGATTTACCCTCATCAGGCTCACAGTTTCGCGTTTTTCGCATACTTGTTGAACAGATCCCGGGTTTTTTCTGGTTTGGATCACGAAGTAATGAGGTACCACAATGGAACAGTCGATTAAACCAGGTTTCGATCAATATTTTTACGATTAACGCATGTTAGGTCTAGGTTTGGCCTGGGATTTTCACTCATCAGACTCATACTTTCACATTCTTCACATACTTGTTGAACGGATCCTGGGTTTTTTCTGGTTTGGATCACGTAGTAATGTGGGACCACACTGAAACAATCAATTAAACCTGGTCTTGATAAATATTTTAGAGGATAACGCATGTTAGGTCTGGGTTAGGTCTAGGATTTGCCCTCGTCAGGCTCATACTTTCGCATATTTCTCATACTTCATGGCTAGATCCTCGGCTATTTCTGGATTGGATCACGTAGTAATGTGGTACCACACTGAAACAGTCAATTAATCCTGGTTTCGATCAATATTTTAGAGGATAACGCAAGTTAGGTCTGGGATAGGTCTGGGATTCGCCCTCATCAGGCTCATACTTTCGCGTTCTTCACATACGTGTTGAACTGATCCTGGGTTTTTTCGGGATTGCATCACGTAGTAATGAAGTACAACACTGAAACAGTCAATTAAACCTGGTTTCCATCAATATCTTGGAGGACAACGCATGTCAGGTCTGGGTTAGGCCTGGGATTTGCCCTCATCAGGCTCATACTTTCGCGTTTTTCACATACTTGTTGAACAGATCCTGGGTTTTTTCTGGTTTGGATCACGTAGTAATGTGGTACCACACTGAAACAATCCATTAAACCTGGTTTCGATCAATATTTTAGAGGATAACGCATGTTAGGTCTTGGTTAGCCCTGAGATTTTCACACATCAGACTCATACTTTCGAATTCTTCACATACTTGTAGAACTGATCCTGGGTTTTTTCTTGTTTGGATCACGTAGTAATGTGGTACCACACTGGAACAGCCCACTAAACCTGGTTTCGATCAATATTTTAGAGGATATTACAAGTTAGGTCTGGGATAGGTCTGGGATTTGCCCTCATCAGGCTCATTCTTTCGCATATTTCTCATACTTCATGACTAGATCCTGGGCTGTTTTTGGATTGTATCACGTAGTACTGTGGTACCACGCTGAAACAGTCAATTGAACCTTGTTTCGATCAATATTTTAGAGGATAACGCAAGTTAGGTCTGGGATAGGTCTGGGATTTGCCCTCATCAGGCTCATACTTTCGCGTTTTTCACATACTTGTTGAACTGATCCTGGTTTTTTTCTGGTTTGGAACACATAGTAATGTGGTACCACACTGAAACAGTCGATTAAACCAGGTTTCGATCAATATTTTTACGATTAACGCATGTTAGGTCTAGGTTTGGCCTGGGATTTTCACTCATCAGACTCATACTTTCACATTCTTCACATACTTGTTGAACGGATCCTGGGTTTTTTCTGGTTTGGATCACGTAGTAATGTGGGACCACACTGAAACAATCAATTAAACCTGGTCTTGATAAATATTTTAGAGGATAACGCATGTTAGGTCTGGGTTAGGTCTAGGATTTGCCCTCGTCAGGCTCATACTTTCGCATATTTCTCATACTTCATGGCTAGATCCTCGGCTATTTCTGGATTGGATCACGTAGTAATGTGGTACCACACTGAAACAGTCAATTAAACCTGGTTTCGATCAATATTTTAGAGGATAACGCAAGTTATGTCTGGCATCCCGGCGGGCCGAGTTCGTCGCCTCTATGTGGCAATGGTCCAGTCGGTGGCCCTATACGGGGCCCCCGTCTGGGCGGACGACCTGGCTGCCTCCCGGCGCAGCATGACTATGCTGCGTCGGGTGCAGAGGCGCATGGCGCTCAGGGTCGTCCGCGGGTATCGGACCATGTCACATGAGGCGGCGACGGTTCTAGCGGGGATGCCGCCCATGGACCTGCTCGCGCGGTCGCACGCGGTGATGTACCGGCACCGCGTCGACCGTCGCGCGGGGGTGGGGGCGGTCCCGGGCGGGCAGGAACCTGCTTGGGGCGATTTGAAGCGCCAGGCCCGGCAGTCCGTGTTGCTCGCGTGGCAGGAGCGGCTGGCTCTGCCAACCGCGGGACACCGGACTGTCGGGGCGGTTCGGCCACTCCTGAAGGAGTGGCTGGACAGAGGCCATGGCAGCCTCACCTACCGGATGGCACAGGTATTTTCCGGGCATGGCAGCTTCGGAAGATACCTGTGCCGGATAGGGAAGGAGCCGACGGCGCGTTGCTGCCACTGCGACGCTGAGCAGGACACGGCGGATCATACCCTGGAGGTATGCCCCGCGTGGGAGGGGGAGCGCCGTGTCCTGGTCGGCGTCGTCGGGCGGGATGTCTCGCTGCCGGGCGTGGTGCGCGCCATGCTCGGCAGCGAGGAGAAGTGGAGGGCCGTGGCCTCCTTCTGCGAGAACGTAATGTTGCAGAAGGAGGCCGCGGGGAGGCAGCGCGAGCTTCAGCGGCGCGCTGAAGCTCGCGCTCGTGCGGTGGCCCGAGGTCGTCGCCCGGTCGCGAGGCGTCGCGGGCGGCCGCCTCGGCGTGGCGGATGACCTAGGCTGGGAGGCGGGTCCTGAGGGGACCCTCCTCCCGCCAGGCGGCGCCGGGTCGGACCGGTTGGGGGTAAGAGTGCCTCCCCCTACCGGTCCGACGCAAGGGGAGGCACCCTCGGCGGTCTGGTGCGGCCATGAACGCCCGGACGCCGAGGGGTGGAAACGGGGTCGCGGGCGGATGCGAGTTGGGGCTCGCAGCCGCCACTAAACGCGGCCCCGGGACGGACAGCGGCGGGATGGAGTGGCCCCGTCCCGCCGCTATGAGGCAGTGTGTCTACTGGGGGGACCGATTGTCCCCCCGCGGGATGGACGCGAAAGCGCGGGCACGGGGAGGATACCGGAAGAATGCTTCGAGCGATTCCCGGTATCCTCCCAAAGCGTGCCGAAGGGTCACCGTGGGGTTTTTAGTGGGTAGGTCCCGCGCCTGTCGTTGTACGGGCGCGGGGAATCCCACACACCCCTCCCACCTCTCCCCAAGGAGGTGGGAGGGAGTCTTTCGAAGATTTTCCCCACGACAAAAAAAAAAAAAAAAAAAAAAAAAAAAGTTATGTCTGGCATAGGTATGGGATTTGCCCTCATCAGGCTCATACTTTCGCGTTTTTCACATACTTGTTGAACAGATCCTGGGCTATTTCTGGATTGGATCACGTAGTAATGTGGTACCACACTGAAACAGTCAATTAATCCTGGTTTCGATCAATATTTTAGAGGATAACGCAAGTTAGGTCTGGGATAGGTCTGGGATTCGCCCTCATCAGGCTCATACTTTCGCGTTCTTCACATACGTGTTGAACTGATCCTGGGTTTTTTCGGGATTGCATCACGTAGTAATGAAGTACAACACTGAAACAGTCAATTAAACCTGGTTTCCATCAATATCTTGGAGGACAACGCATGTCAGGTCTGGGTTAGGCCTGGGATTTGCCCTCATCAGGCTCATACTTTCGCGTTTTTCACATACTTGTTGAACAGATCCTGGGTTTTTTCTGGTTTGGATCACGTAGTAATGTGGTACCACACTGAAACAATCCATTAAACCTGGTTTCGATCAAGATTTTAGAGCATAACGCAAGTTAGGTCTAGGATAGGTCTGGGATTCGCCCTCATCAGGCTCATACTTTCGCATATTTCTCATACTTCATGGCTAGATCCTGGGCTATTTCTGGATTGGATCACGTAGTAATGTGGTACCACAATGAAACATTCAATTAAACCTGATCTTGATAAATATTTTAAAGGATAACGCATGTTAGGTCTAGGTTAGGTCTGGGATTTGCTGTCATCAGGCTCATTCTTTCGCATATTTCTCATACTTGATGGCTAGATCCTGGGCTTTTTCTGGACTGCATCACGTAGTAATGTGGTGCCACACTGAAACATTCAATTAAACCTGGTTTCGATCAATATTTTAGAGGATAACGCATGTTAGGTCTGGGTTAGGTCTAGGATTTGCCCTCATCAGACTCATGCTTCCGTATTTTTCACATACTTGTTGAACAAATCCTGAGTTTTTTCTGGTATGGATCACGTAGTAATGTGGTACCACACTGAAACATTCAATTAAACCTGGTCTTGATAAATATTTTTGAGGATAACGCATGTTAGGTCTGGGGTAGGTCTAGGATTTGCCCTCATCAGGCACATACTTTCGCATATTTCTCATACTTCATGGCTAGATCCTGGGCTGTTTTTGGATTGTATCACGTAGTAATGTGGTACCACGCTGAAACAGTCAATTGAACCTTGTTTCGATCAATATTTTAGAGGATAACGCAAGTTAGGTCTGGGATATGTCTGGGATTTACCCTCATCAGGCTCATTCTTTCGCGTTTTTCACATACTTGTTGAACAGATCCTGGGTTTTTTCTGGTTTGGTTCACGTAGTAATGTGGTACCACACTGAAACAATCCATTAAACCTGGATTCGATCAATATTTTAGAGGATAACGCATGTTAGGTCTAGGTTAGGTCTGGGATTTGCTCTCATCAGGCTCATTCTTTCGCATATTTCTCATACTTGATGGCTAGATCCTGGGCTTTTTCTGGATTGCATCACGTAGTAATGTGGTGCCACACTGAAACATTCAATTAAACCTGGTTTCGATCAATATTATAGAGCATAACGCAAGTTAGGTCTAGGATAGGTCTGGGATTCGCCCTCATCAGGCTCATACTTTCGCATATTTCTCATACTTCATGGCTAGATCCTGGGCTATTTCTGGATTGGATCACGTAGTAATGTGGTACCACAATGAAACATTCAATTAAACCTGATCTTGATAAATATTTTAAAGGATAACGCATGTTAGGTCTAGGTTAGGTCTGGGATTTGCTGTCATCAGGCTCATTCTTTCGCATATTTCTCATACTTGATGGCTAGATCCTGGGCTTTTTCTGGACTGCATCACGTAGTAATGTGGTGCCACACTGAAACATTCAATTAAACCTGGTTTCGATCAATATTTTAGAGGATAACGCATGTTAGGTCTGGGTTAGGTCTAGGATTTGCCCTCATCAGACTCATGCTTCCGTATTTTTCACATACTTGTTGAACAAATCCTGAGTTTTTTCTGGTATGGATCACGTAGTAATGTGGTACCACACTGAAACATTCAATTAAACCTGGTCTTGATAAATATTTTTGAGGATAACGCATGTTAGGTCTGGGGTAGGTCTAGGATTTGCCCTCATCAGGCACATACTTTCGCATATTTCTCATACTTCATGGCTAGATCCTGGGCTGTTTTTGGATTGTATCACGTAGTAATGTGGTACCACGCTGAAACAGTCAATTGAACCTTGTTTCGATCAATATTTTAGAGGATAACGCAAGTTAGGTCTGGGATAGGTCTAGGATTTGCCCTCATCAGGCTCATACTTTCGCGTTTTTCACATACTTGTTGAACTGATCCTGGGTTTTTTCTGGTTTGGAACACGTAGTAATGTGGTACCACACTGGAACAGCCCACTAAACCTGGTTTCGATCAATATTTTAGAGGATAACGCAAGTTAGGTCTGGGATTGGTCTAGGATTTGCCCTCATCAGGCTCATTCATTCGCATATTTCTCATACTTGATGGCTAGATCCTGGGCTTTTTCTGGACTGCATCACGTAGTAATGTGGTGCCACACTGAAACATTCAATTAAACCTGGTTTCGATCAATATTATAGAGCATAACGCAAGTTAGGTCTAGGATAGGTCTGGGATTCGCCCTCATCAGGCTCATTCATTCGCATATTTCTCATACTTGATGGCTAGATCCTGGGCTTTTTCTGGATTGCATCACGTAGTAGTGTGGCACCACACTGAAACAGTCGATTAAACCAGGTTTCGATCAATATTTTTGAGGATAACGCATGTTAGGTCTAGGTTAGGCCTGGGATTTTCTCTCATCAGACTCATACTTTTTTTTTTTTTTTTTTTTTTTTTTTTTGTCGTGGGGAAAATCTTCGAAAGACTCCCTCCCACCTCCTTGGGGAGAGGTGGGAGGGGTGTGTGGGATTCCCCGCGCCCGTACAACGACAGGCGCGGGACCTACCCACTAAAAACCCCACGGTGACCCTTCGGCACGCTTTGGGAGGATACCGGGAATCGCTCGAAGCATTCTTCCGGTATCCTCCCCGTGCCCGCGCTTTCGCGCCCATCCCCCGGGGGGACAATCGGTCCCCCCAGTAGACACACTGCCTCATAGCGGCGGGACGGGGCCACTCCAACCCGCCGCTATCCGTCCCGGGGCCGCGTTTAGTGGCGGCTGCGAGCCCCAACTCGCAACCGCCCGCGACCCCGTTTCCACCCCTCGGCGGCCGGGCGTTCATGACCGCACCAGACCGCCGAGGGTGCCTCCCCTTGCGTCGCACCGGTAGGGGGTGGCACTCCTACCCCCAACCGGTCCGACCCGGCGCCGCCTGGCGGGAGGAGGGTCTCCTCAGGACCCCCCTCCCAGCCTAGGTCATCCGCCACGCCGAGGCGGCCGCCCGCGACGCCTCGCGACCGGGCGACGACCTCGGGCCACCGCACGAGCGCGAGCTTCAGCGCGCCGCTGAAGCTCGCGCTCCCTCCCCGCGGCCTCCTTCTGCAACATTACGTTCTCGCAGAAGGAGGCCACGGCCCTCCACTTCTCCTCGCTGCCGAGCATGGCGCGCACCACGCCCGGCAGCGAGACATCCCGCCCGACGACGCCGACCAGAACACGGCGCTCCCCATCCCACGCGGGGCATACCTCCAGGGTATGATCCGCCGTGTCCTGCTCAGCGTCGCAGTGGCAGCAACGCGCCGTCGGCTCCTTCCCTATCCGGCACAGGTATCTTCCGAAGCTGCCATGCCCGGAAAATACCTGTGCCAGCCGGTAGGTGAGGCTGCCATGGCCTCTGTCCTGCCACTCCTTCAGGAGTGGCCGAACAGCCCCGACAGTCCGGTGCCCCGCGGTTGGCAGAGCCAGCCGCTCCTGCCACGCGAGCAACACGGACTGCCGGGCCTGGCGCTTCAAATCGCCCCAAGCAGGTTCCTGCCCGCCCGGGACCGCCCCCACCCCCGCGCGACGGTCGACGCGGTGCCGGTACATCACCGCGTGCGACCGCGCGAGCAGGTCCATGGGCGGCATCCCCGCTAGAACCGTCGCCGCCTCATGTGACATGGTCCGATACCCGCGGACGACCCTGAGCGCCATGCGCCTTTGCACCCGACGCAGCATAGTCATGCTGCGCCGGGAGGCAGCCAGGTCGTCCGCCCAGACGGGGGCCCCGTATAGGGCCACCGACTGGACCATTGCCACATAGAGGCGACGAACTCGGCCCGCCGGGCCCCCCAGGTTGGGCAGGATCCGGCCCAGAGCCGCAACCATCCTTTCCAACCGGGGGACCAGGCAGCGGAAATGCTTCTCGAAACGCCAGTGGCTATCGAGGATCAGCCCCAGATACCTGATCTGGGGCTTCACCTCGATGTCAGCCCCACCCACCCGAATCAGAGGGGGTGGCGGATCCTGCCGAGGTGAATGAAACGCAATCACCTCGGTCTTATGGACCGCCACCGTCATCCCCATCCCCCTGATCCGGTCGACGACGCGTTGTGACCCCTCCTCCGCGCGACGCATGGCCCTCCCCCAGTGCGCCCCGACGGCCAGCACCAGTGTGTCATCCGCATAACACACCGTGCTGACGCCGTCGGGGAGGCCGGCCCGCATCACCGAGTCGTACGCGATGTTCCACAGGAGTGGCCCGAGGACCGACCCCTGCGGAACACCGCAGTACACCTCCCTCCGCATATCACCATCCCGGCCCGGATACTCGATCCACCTGCCGCGGAGATAATCCCCGACGACCGCCCTGAGACAAGGGGGGACTCGATGATATTCGAGCCCCCTCCTTATCCCTTCCCAGGGGAGGGTGTTAAAGGCATTGGCAATATCCAAGGATATTGCCAATGCCACCCCTCCCCGGGAGACGGCCGCCTCCGAGAGGGCCCTCACACGACCTATCGCGTCGATAGTCGATCGGCCCCCCCGGAAACCGAACTGGCAGTAGGCCAGACCGGGATCACCCCGCGACAGGTGCTCGACGAGGCGGGCAGCAATCACACGCTCGAAGAGCTTGCCCACCTCGTCGAGGAGACAAATGGGCCGGTATGCGGAGGGAGACTCCGCGGGCCGACCCTCCTTCCGGAGGAGGACCATCCTCGCCACCTTCCAACTGGGGGGGAATCGCCCGTCCCTCAGGCAGCGGTCGAACAACCGCCTGAGGTCGGCCCCAAGGACGCCCTGGGTCAAGACCCAAACCCGGCCGGGCACACCATCCGGACCCGGGGCCGTGTTACGAACCCCGAGCCGTCTGATGGCCGCTGCCAGCTCCTCCTGCGTGACCCCCAGCTCGGCCGTCCACTCCACTGGGACAGCCGCCGCCGCCGGAGGACGCGGTCCCCTCTCCCCAATTGGGAAGAGTGTATTGACCACGTCCTCCAGCAGCCGGGGGTCAAGACCCTCGGTGACGGGGGGCGCCCACGGGCGGAGCTTATTCAGCACCACCTTATATGGGCGCCCCCATGGATCGTCATCAAGGGTCTGGAGGAGCTCCTTCCATGCCTGAGTCTTGGCCCGTTTGATGG
The DNA here is from genome assembly GCF_051014445.1 of Colletes latitarsis. Lineage (NCBI taxonomy): Eukaryota > Metazoa > Arthropoda > Insecta > Hymenoptera > Colletidae > Colletes > Colletes latitarsis. The sequence continues at coordinate 10,626,586 of NC_135136.1, forward strand.
CGACCTGCAGAGCAACCCGCGCCACGCGGTATGCTCCATACAGGTCATCAGCTGCCCTCGCTCGCGCCACGCCGTCGCCTGTACGTTGACGACGGCGCGCGCGGGTGTACTGGCGTCGGGCGCGGACAGTCGCGACTCGCAACTCCGCGATCGCGTCCGACCACCAGTACACCGCCCGGCGAGGAGAAGCCCGCCCGACCCGAGGCATCGCCGCGTCGCAAATACCCGCGACCAATGCTCCGAGCCGGGCGACCTCCTCCTCTATGCTCGGCAACTCGGCCGCTCCCTGCGGCCAAGTTGCAGCGAGGGCAGCTGCCATCAGGGCGTCCTTGTCCAGGCGCCGAAGCGCCCAGCGGCGTGGTGGGGTGCCACGCAGGCGGCCGTGTCGGGATGCACTCGCGGCGGCAGAGACCTCCATCCGGATGTACCGGTGATCGGAGAGTGTCTCTGCCCCCGCGACCACGTGCCAACCCGACACCATGCGCACGGCGTTGGGGGTCGCGAATCCAACATCCACGATGGACCCCCCATATCGCCGCACGCATGTGTGCTCCGACCCCCGGTTCAATACCCGGAGGTCGAGCCCCGCCGCCCAATCGCCCAGGATCCCGCCGCGAACGGAGGTCCTGGGGGATCCCCAAGCCACCGACTTGGCATTAAAATCCCCCAGGACCAGCACCGGCCGGGCCGCGTAGCGCTGCACGCATGCCGCGACCTCGGCCAAGTACAGCTCGAACGCAGCGTGACCGCTACGGGGCGAAATGTAGCACCCCACCACAGCGACTCCCCCCCAGTCCACGGCGACGAATCCCCGACCGCGCTCCAACAAGGAGAACGGTGGGGACCCGTCGCCCCCTCCCCATACCGTCGCCACCAAGCCGTCCGCGTCGCCCACCCAATGAGGGTGATCAGGGACGCGGTACGGCTCGGCGGCGACCGCCAGGCCAACCCCCCACTCCGCGAGGACCTGGGACATCAAGTCCTGTGCCGCGCGGCAGTGGTTGAGGTTGGCCTGGAGGAGGAGGCGGGGCGGCATTAATTAATGGCCGCGCCAGCCTCCTCGCGGCCGTCCGTCCCCGTAGCACCGTCCACCTCCATGGAGGACGATGCGACCGCCCTCGGCACCGGAGCCGGTGCAGCCCGCCTCTTCCTCTCCTTCCGGGAGGGGGGGGAGCACTTCTTGCTCCCCACCCTGTGATCGGCTGGCCTCCCCATGTCCGCACACAGCAGGCAGTGGGGGGCCGCCGAGCACTGGCTCGCACGGTGCTCTATGGCACCGCAGCGGTAACACTGACCGCTGCGGTCCACCGGCGAGGTGCACCACTGCCTCACGTGCCCCAATTCGAGGCAGCGGTGACACTGGAGCGGGCGCGGCGCGAGGATTTCCACTCGCGCCGAAACCCACCCCACCAACACCCTCCCGGATTCCGCCACCTTACGGGCGGCGGAGAGGGGGCACCGGGCCCACACCGACCCGAGGCCGGAGGGCGACCTGCGGATCTCTCCGATCCGCAGGTCCTCCACAGGACAGTCCCCCGCCCTCGCAAGGGCACGGGACACATCCTGTGCGCTGACCGAGTCGTCCAGCCCACAAACGCGCATCTCCGTGCGCTTCGTGGGCCGGGCGACCCGGACACCTCGCTCGCCCAGCTGCTCCCGGAGCCTCTGGGCGAGACGATCCGCCTTCGCGCCGCCTTCTGCACCGGGGATCTCCAGCAAGAGACCCCCGGTCACGGCCCTCTTCGCCCTCACGGAGGCGATGCCCAGCTCTTCCAGGGAGATATTCTCCCTGGCGAGTCGCATCGCCTCCGCGAGGGTCAGGTCGCCCCCCTGCGCAACGGTCAGCGTCACCGCTGCCGTTTTTGGGGGACGACCTGGTCGTGCCTTCCCGACCTTCGCGGCCTTTACCTTGGCCGCCGGCGGCGGAGGCGGAGGCTGCGGTTGCGAGGCCTTCCTCGCCGCATCAGACTCATACTTGCGCATTCTTCACATACTTGTTGAACGGATCCTGGGTTTTTTCTGGTTTGGATCACGTAGAAATGTGGGACCACACTGAAACAATCAATTAAACCTGGTCTTGATAAATATTTTAGAGGATAACGCATGTTAGGTCTGGGTTAGGTCTGGGAGTCGCCCACATCAGGCTCATACTTTCGCGTTTTTCACATACTTGAAGAACTGATCCTGGGTTTTTTCTGGTTTGGAACACGTAGTAATGTGGTACCACACTGGAACAGCCCACTAAACCTGGTTGCGATCAATATTTTAGAGGATAACGCAAGTTAGGTCTGGGATAGGTCTAGGATTTGCCCTCATCAGGCTCATTCATTCGCATATTTCTCATACTTGATGGCTAGATCCTGGGCTTTTTCTGGATTGCATCACGTAGTAGTGTGGTACCACACTGAAACAGTCAATTAAACCTGGTTTCGATCAATATTTTAGAGGATAACGCATGTTAGGTCTAGGTTAGGTCTAAGATTTGCCCTCATCAGGCTCATACTTTCGCGTTTTTCACATACTTGTTGAATTGATCCTGGGTTTTTTCTCGTTTGGATCACGTAGTAATGTGGTACCACACTGGAACAGCCCACTAAACCTGGTTTCGATCAATATCTTAGATGATATTACATGTTAGGTCTGGGATAGGTCTGGGATTCGCCCTCATCAGGCTCATACTTTCGCGTTCTTCACATACGTGTTGAACAGATCCTGGGTTTTTTCTGGATTGCATCACGCAGTAATGAAGTACAACACTGAAACAGTCGATTAAACCTGGTTTCGATCAATATTTTAGAGGATAACGCAAGTTAGGTCTGGGATAGGTCTGGGATTTGCCCTCATCAGGCTCATTCATTCGCATATTTCTCATACTTCATGGCTAGATCCTGGGCTGTTTTTGGATTGTATCACGTAGTAATGTGGTACCACGCTGAAACAGTCAATTGAACCTTGTTTCGATCAATATTTTAGAGGATAACGCAAGATAGGTCTGGGATAGGTCTAGGATTTGCCCTCATCAGGCTCATTCATTCGCATATTTCTCATACTTGATGGCTAGATGCTGGGCTTTTTCTGGATTGCATCACGTAGTAGTGTGGCACCACACTGAAACAGTCGATTAAACCAGGTTTCGATCAATATTTTTGAGGATAACGCATGTTAGGTCTAGGTTAGGCCTGGGATTTTCTCTCATCAGACTCATACTTTCGCATTCTTCACATACTTGTTGAACGGATCCTGGGTTTTTTCTGGTTTGGATCACGTAGAAATGTGGGACCACACTGAAACAATCAATTAAACCTGGTCTTGATAAATATTTTAGAGGATAACGCATGTTAGGTCTGGGTTAGGTCTAGGATTTGCCCTCGTCAGGCTCATACTTTCGCATATTTCTCATACTTCATGGCAAGATCCCGGGCTATTTCTGGATTGTATCACGTAGTAATGTGGTACCACGCTGAAACAGTCAATTAAACCTTGTTTCGATCAATATTTTCGAGGATAACGCAAGTTAGGTCTGGGATAGGTCTGGGATTTGCCCTCATCAGACTCATACTTTCGCACACTTCACATACTCGTTGAACAGATCCTGAGTTATTTTCTGTTTTGGATCACATAGTAATGTGGTACCACACTGAAACAGTCGATTAAACCTGGTTTCGATCAATATTTTAGAGGATAACGCAAGTTAGGTCTGGGATAGCTCTGGGATTTGCCCTCATCAGGCTCATTCTTTCGCATATTTCTCATACTTCATGGCTAGATCCTGGGCTATTTCTGGATTGGATCACGTAGTAATGTGGTACCACACTGAAACATTCAATGAAACCTGGGCTGGATAAATATTTTAGAGAATAACGCATCTTAGGTCTGGGTTAGGTCTAAGATTTGCCCTCATCAGGCTCATACTTTCGCGTTTTTCACATACTTGTTGAATTGATCCTGGGTTTTTTCTCGTTTGGATCACGTAGTAATGTGGTACCACACTCGAACAGCCCACTAAACCTGGTTTCGATCAATATTTTAGAGGATATTACAAGTTAGGTCTGGGATAGGTCTGGGATTCGCCCTCATCAGGCTCATACTTTCGCGTTCTTCACATACGTGTTGAACAGATCCTGGGTTTCTTCTGGATTGCATCACGCAGTAATGAAGTACAACACTGAAACAGTCGATTAAACCTGGTTTCGATCAATATTTTAGAGGATAACGCAAGTTAGGTCTGGGATAGGTCTGGGATTTGCCCTCATCAGGCTCATTCTTTCGCATATTTCTCATACTTCATGGCTAGATCCTGGGCTGTTTTTGGATTGTATCACGTAGTAATGTGGTACCACGCTGAAACAGTCAATTGAACCTTGTTTCGATCAATATTTTAGAGGATAACGCAAGTTAGGTCTGGGATAGGTCTGGGATTTACCCTCATCAGGCTCATTCTTTCGCATATTTCTCATACTTCATGGCTAGATCCTGGGCTATTTCTGGATTGGGTCACGTAGTAATGTGGTACCACACTGAAACAGTCAATTAAACCTGGTTTCGATCAATATTTTAGAGGATAACGCATGTTAGGTCTAGGTTAGGTCTAGGATTTGCCCTCATCAGGCTCATACTTTCGCGTTTTTCACATACTTGTTGAACAGATCCTGGGTTTTTTCTGGTTTGGGTCACGTAGTAATGTGGTACCACACTGAAACAATCCATTAAACCTGGTTTCGATCAATATTTTAGAGGATAACGCATGTTAGGTCTAGGTTAGGTCTGGGATTTGCTCTCATCAGGCTCATTCTTTCGCATATTTCTCATACTTGATGGCTAGATCCTGGGCTTTTTCTGGATTGCATCACGTAGTAATGTGGTGCCACACTGAAACATTCAATTAAACCTGGTTTCGATCAATATTATAGAGCATAACGCAAGTTAGGTCTAGGATAGGTCTGGGATTCGCCATCATCAAGCTCATACTTTCGCATATTTCTCATACTTCATGGCTAGATCGTGGGCTATTTCTGGATTGGATCACGTAGTAATGTGGTACCACAATGAAACATTCAATTAAACCTGATCTTGATAAATATTTTAAAGGATAACGCATGTTAGGTCTAGGTTAGGTCTGGGATTTGCTGTCATCAGGCTCATTCTTTCGCATATTTCTCATACTTGATGGCTAGATCCTGGGCTTTTTCTGGACTGCATCACGTAGTAATGTGGTGCCACACTGAAACATTCAATTAAACCTGGTTTCGATCAATATTTTAGAGGATAACGCATGTTAGGTCTGGGTTAGGTCTAGGTTTTGCCCTCATCAGACTCATGCTTTCGTATTTTTCACATACTTGTTGAACAAATCCTGAGTTTTTTCTGGTATGGATCACGTAGTAATGTGGTACCACACTGAAACATTCAATTAAACCTGGTCTTGATAAATATTTTTGAGGATAACGCATGTTAGGTCTGGGGTAGGTCTAGGATTTGCCCTCATCAGGCTCATACTTTCGCATATTTCTCATACTTCATGGCTAGATCCTGGGCTATTTCTGGATTGTATCACGTAGTAATGTGGTACCACGCTGAAACAGTCAATTAAACCTGGTTTCGATCAATATTTTAGAGGATAACGCAAGTAAGGTCTGAGATAGGTCTAGGATTCGCCCTCATCAGGCTCATACTATCGCGTTTTCCACATACTTGTTGAACTGATCCTGGGTTTTTACTGGTTTCGATCGCGTAGTAATGCGGTTCCACACTGAGAAAGGCGATTAAACCTGGTTTCGATCAGTATTTTAGAGGATAACGCAAGTTAGGTCTGGGATAGGTCTGGGATTCGCCCTCATCAGGCTCATACTTTCGCATATTTCTCATACTTCATGGTTGGATCCTGGGCTATTTCTGGATTGGATCGCGTAGTAATGTGGTGCCACACCGAAACAGTCAATTAAACCTGGTTTCGATCATTATTTTAGAGACTAATTCATGTTAGGTCTGGGTTACGTCTGGGATTTGCTCTCAACAGGCTCATTCTTTCGCATACTTCTCACACTTGATGGCTAGATCCTGGGCTATTTCTGGATTGGATCACGTAGTAATGTGGCACCACACTAAAACAGTCAATTAAACCTGGTTTCGATGAATATTTTTGAGGATAACGCATGTTAGGTCTAGGTTAGGCCTGGGATTTTCACTCATCAGACTCATACTTTCGCATTCTTCACATACTTGTTGAACGGAACCTGGGTTTTTTCTGGTTTGGATCACGTAGTAATGTGGGACCACACTCAAACAATCAATTAAACCTGGTCTTGATAAATATTTTAGAGGATAACGCATGTTAGGTCTGGGTTAGGTCTAGGATTTGCCCTCATCAGGCTCATACTTTCGCATATTTCTCATACTTCATGACTGGATCCTGGGCTATTTCTGGATTGGATTGCGTAGTAATGTGGTGCCACACCGAAACAGTCAATTAAACCTAGTTTCGATCAATATTTTAGGGAATAATTCATGTTAGGTCTGGGTTAGGTCTGGGATTTGCTCTCAACAGGCTGATTCTTTCGCATATTTCTCATACTTGATGGCTAGATCCTGGGCTTTTTCTGGATTGCATCACGTAGTAATGAAGTACAACACTGAAACAGTCAATTAAACCTGGTTTCCATCAATATTTTAGAGGGCAACGCATGTTAGGTCTAGGTTAGGCCTGGGATTTGCCCTCAGCAGGGTCATACTTTCGCAGTTCTAACATACATGTTGACCTGATCGAGGGTTTTTTCTGCTTTCGATCACGTAGTAAAGTGGTACCACACTGAAACAGTCCATTAAACCTAGTTTCCATCAATATCTTAGAGGACAACGCACGTTAGGTATAGGTTAGGCCTGGGATTTGCCCTCATCAGACTCATGCTTTCGCATTTTTCGCATACTTGTTGAACAAATCCTGAGTTTTTTCTGGTATCGATCACGTAGTAATGTGGTACCACACTGAAACATTCAATTGAACCTGGTCTTGATAAATATTTTTGAGGATAACGCATGTTAGGTCTGGCTTAGGTCTAGGATTTGCCCTCATCAGGCTCATACTTTCGCATATTTCTCATACTTCATGGCTAGATCCTGGGCTATTTCTGGATTGTATCACGTAGTAATGTGGTATCACGCTGAAACAGTCAATTAAACCTGGTTTCGATCAATATTTTAGAGGATAACGCAAGTTAAGTCTGGGATAGGTTTAGGATTTGCCCTCATCAGGCTCATTCTTTCGCATATTTCTCATACTTGATGGCTAGATCCTGGGCTTTTTCTGGATTGCATCACGTAGTAGTGTGGTACCACACTGAATCAGTCGATTAAACCAGGTTTCGATCAATATTTTTGAGGATAACGCATGTTAGGTCTAGGTTAGGCCTGGGATTTTCACTCATCAGACTCATACTTTCGCATTCTTCACATACTTGTTGAACGGAACCTGTGTTTTTTCTGGATTGGATCACGTAGTAATGTGGTACCACACTGAAACAGTCAATTAAACCTGGTTTCGATCATTATTTTAGAGGATAACGCAAGTTAGGTCTGGGATAGGTCTGGGATTTGCCCTCATCAGGCTCATACTTTCGCGCATTTCACATACTTGTTGAACAGATCCTGGGTTTTTTCCTGGTTTGGATCACGTAGTAGTGTGGTACCACACTGAAACAGTCCACTACTCTGGTTTCGATCAATATTTTAGAGGATAACGCGTGTTAGGACTGGGTTAGGTCTAGGATTTGCCCTCATCAGGCTCATACTTTCGCGTTTTTCACATACTTGTTGAACAGATCCTGGGTTTTTTCTGTATTGCATCACGTAGTAATGTAGTACCACACTGAAACAGTCAATGAAACCTGGTTTCCATCAATATTTTAGAGGACAACGCTAGTTAGGTCTGGGATAGGTCTGGGATTTGCCCTCATCAGTGTCATACTTTCGCATTTTTCACATACTTGTTGAACGGATCCTGGGTTTTTTCTGGTTTGGTTCACGTAGTAATGTGGTACCACACTGATACATTCAATTAAACCTGGTCTTGATAAATATTTTAGAGGATAACGCATGATAGGTTTGGGTTAGGTCTAGGATTTGCCCTCATCAGGCTCATACTTTCGCATATTTCTCATACTTCATGGCTAGATCCTGGGCTGCTTCTGGATTGTATCACGTAGTAATGTGGTACCACGCTGAAACAGTCAATTAAACCTGGTTTCGATCGATATTTTAGAGGATAACGCAAGTTAGGTCTGGGATAGGTCTGGGATTCGCACTCATCAGGCTCATACTTTCGCGTTTTTCACATACTTGTTGAAATGATCCTGGGTTTTTACTGGTTTGGATCACGTAGTAATGTGGTACCACACTGAAACATTCAATTAAACCTGGTCTTGATAAATATTTTAGAGGATAACGCATGTTAGGTCTGGGTTAGGTCTAGGATTTGCCCTCATCAGGCTCATACTTTCGCATAACTCTCATACTTTATGGCTAGATCCAGGGCTGTTTCAGGATTGTATCACGTAGTAATGTGGTACCACGCTGATACAGTCGATTGAACCTGGTTTCGAACAATATTTTAGAGGATAACGCATGTTAGGTCCGGGTTAGGTCTAGGATTTGCCCCCATCAGGCTCATACTTTCGCATATTTCTTATACTTCATGGATAGATCCTGGGCTATTTCTGGATTGGATCACGTAGTAATGTGGTACCACACCGAAACAGTCAATTAAACCTGGTTTCGGTCAATATTTTAGAGGATAACGCTAGTTATGTCTGGTATAGGTCTGGGATTTGCTCTCATCAGGCTCATTCTTTCGCATATTTCTCATACTTGATGGCTAGATCCGGGGCTTTTTCTGGATTGCATCACGTAGTAATGAAGTACGACACTGAAACAGTCAATTAAACCTGGTTTCCATAAATATTTTAGAGGACAACGCATGTTAGGTCTTGGATAGGCCTGGGATTTTCACTCATCAGACTAATACTTTCGCATTCTTCACATACTTGTTGAACGGATCTTGGGTTTTTTCTGGTGTGGATCACGTAGTAATGTGGGCCCACGCTGAAACAATCAATTAAACCTGGTCTTGATAAATATTTTAGAGGATAACGCATGTTAGGTCTGGGTTAGGTCTAGGATTTGCCCTCATCAGGCTCATACTTTCGCATATGTCTTATACTTCATGGATAGATCCTGGGCTATTACTGGATTGGATCACGTAGTAATGAAGTACGACACTGAAACAATCAACTAAACCTGGTTTCCATCAATATTTGAGAGGACAACGCATGCTAGGTATAGGTTAGGCCTGGGATTTGCCCTCATCAGGGTCATACTTTCGCAGTTTTAACATACATGTTGACCTGATCGAGGGTTTTTTCTGCTTTGGATCACGTAGTAAAGTGGTACCACACTGAAGCAGTCCATTAAACCTGGTATCGATCATTATTTTAGAGGATAACGCATGTTAGGTCTAGGTTAGGCCTGGGATTTTCACTCATCAGACTCATACTTTCGCATTCTTCACATACTTGTTGAACGGATCCTGGGTTTTTTCCGGTTTGGTTCACGTAGCAATGAGGTACCACACTGAAACATTCAATTAAACCTGGTCTTGATAAATATTTTAGAGGATAACGTATGTTAGGTCTGGGTTACGTCTAGGATTTGCCCTCATCAGGCTCATACTTTCGCATTATTCTAATACTTCATGGCTAGATCCTGGGCTATTTCTGGATTGTATCACGTAGTAATGTGGTACCACGCTGAAACAGTCAATTAAACCTGGTTTCGATCAATATTTTAGAGGATAACGCAAGTTAGGTCTGAGATAGGTCTGGGATTCGCCCTCATCAGGCTCATACTATCGCGTTTTCCACATACTTGTTGAACTGATCCTGGGTTTTTTTCATTTTTGGATCACGTAGTAATGTGGTACCACACTGAAACAGTCGATTAAACCTGGTATCGATCAATATTTTAGAGGATAACGCAAGTTAGGTCTGGGATAGGTCTGGGATTCGCCCTCACCAGGCTCATACTTTCGCGTTTTTCACATACTTGTTGAACGGATCCTGCGTTTTTTCTGGATAGCATCACGTAGTAATGTGGGACCACACTGAAACAATCAATTAAACCTGGTCTTGATAAATATTTTAGAGGATAACGCATGTTAGGTCTGGGTTAGGTCTAGGATTTGCCCTCATCAGGCTCATACTTTCGCATATTTCTCATACTTCATGGCTAGATCCTGGGCTATTTCTGGATCGGATCACGTAGTAATGTGGTGCCACACTGAAACAGTCAATTAAACCTGGTTTCGATCATTATTTTGGAGGATAACGCAAGTTAGGTCTGGGATAGGTCTGGGATTTGCCCTCATCAGGCTCATACTTTCGCGTTTTTCACATACTTGTTGAACAGATCCTGGATTTTTTCTGTATTGCATCACGTAGTAATGTAGTACCACACTGAAACAGTCAATGAAACCTGGTTTCCATGAATATTTTAGAGGACAACGCTAGTTAGGTCTGGGATAGGTCTGGGATTTGCCCTCATCAGTGTCATACTTTCGCATTTTTCACATACTTGTTGAACGGATCCTGGGTTTTTTCTGGTTTGGTTCACGTAGTAATGTGGTTCCACACTGATACATTCAATTAAACCTGGTCTTGATAAATATTTTAGAGGATAACGCATGATAGGTTTGGGTTAGGTCTAGGATTTGCCCTCATCAGGCTCATACTTTCGCATAATTCTCATACTTCATGGCTAGATCCTGGGCTGTTTCAGGATTGTATCACGTAGTAATGCGGTACCACGCTGAAACAGTCGATTGAACCTGGTTTCGAACAATATTTTAGAGGATAACGCATGTTAGGTATAGGTTAGGCCTGGGATTTGCCCTCATCAGGGTCATACTTTCGCAGTTTTAACATACATGTTGACCTGATCGAGGGTTTTTTCTGCTTTGGATCACGTAGTAAAGTGGTACCACACTGAAGCAGTCCATTAAACCTGGTATCGATCAATATTTTAGAGGATAACGCATGTTAGGTCTAGGTTAGGCCTGGGATTTTCACTCATCAGACTCATACTTTCGCATTCTTCACATACTTGTTGAACGGATCCTGGGTTTTTTCCGGTTTGGTTCACGTAGCAATGAGGTACCACACTGAAACATTCAATTAAACCTGGTCTTGATAAATATTTTAGAGGATAACGTATGTTAGGTCTGGGTTACGTCTAGGATTTGCCCTCATCAGGCTCATACTTTCGCATATTTCTCATACTTCATGGCTAGATCCTGGGCTGCTTCTGGATTGTATCACGTAGTAAAGTGGTACCACGCTGAAACAGTCAATTAAACCTGGTTTCGATCAATATTTTAGAGGATAACGCAAGTTAGGTCTGGGATAGGTCTGGGATTCGCCCTCACCAGGCTCATACTTTCGCGTTTTTCACATACTTGTTGAACGGATCCTGCGTTTTTTCTGGATAGCATCACGTAGTAATGTGGGACCACACTGAAACAATCAATTAAACCTGGTCTTGATAAATATTTTAGAGGATAACGCATGTTAGGTCTGGGTTAGGTCTAGGATTTGCCCTCATCAGGCTCATACTTTCGCATATTTCTCATACTTCATGGCTAGATCCTGGGCTATTTCTAGATCGGATCACGTAGTAATGTGGTGCCACACTGAAACAGTCAATTAAACCTGGTTTCGATCAATATTTTAGAGGATAACGCAAGTTAGGTCTGAGATAGGTCTGGGATTCGCCCTCATCAGGCTCATACTATCGCGTTTTCCACATACTTGTTGAACTGATCCTGGGTTTTTTCTGGTTTGGATCACGTAGCAATGTGGTACCACACTGAAACAGTCGATTAAACCAGGTTTCGATCAATATTTTTGAGGATAACGCATGTTAGGTCTAGGTTAGGCCTGGGATTTTCAGTCATCAGACTCACACTTTCGCATTCTTCACATACTTGTTGAACGGATCCTGGGTTTTCTCTGGATTGGATCACGTAGTAATGTGGGACCACACTGAAACAATCAATTAAACCTGGTCTGGATAAATATTTTAGAGGATAACGCATGTTAGGTCTGGGTTAGGTCTAGGATTTGCCCTCGTCAGGCTCATACTTTCGCATATTTCTCATACTTCATGGCTAGATCCTGGGCTATTTCTGGATTGGATCACGTAGTAATGTGGTACCACACTGAAACAGTCAATTAAACCTGGTTTCGATCAATATTTTAGAGGATAACGCAAGTAAGGTCCGGGATAGGTATGAGATTTGCCCTCATCAGACTCATATTTTCGCACACTTCACATACTCGTTGAACTGATCCTGGGTTTTTTTCTGGTTTGGATCACGTAGTAATGTGGTACCACACTGAAGCAGTCCATTAAACCTGGTATCGATCATTATTTTAGAGGATAACGCATGTTAGGTCTAGGTTAGGCCTGGGATTTTCACTCATCAGACTCATACTTTCGCATTCTTCACATACTTGTTGAACGGATCCTGGGTTTTTTCCGGTTTGGTTCACGTAGCAATGAGGTACCACAGTGAAACATTCAATTAAACCTGGTCTTGATAAATATTTTAGAGGATAACGTATGTTAGGTCTGGGTTACGTCTAGGATTTGCCCTCATCAGGCTCATACTTTCGCATTATTCTAATACTTCATGGCTAGATCCTGGGCTATTTCTGGATTGTATCACGTAGTAATGTGGTACCACACTGAAACAGTCCATTAAACCTGGTTTCGATCAATATTTTAGAGGATAACGCGTGTTAGGTCTGGGTTAGGTCTAGGATTTGCCCTCATCAGGCTCATACTTTCGCATATTTCTCATACTTCATGGCTAGATCCTGGGCTGCTTCTGGATTGTATCACGTAGTAAAGTGGTACCACGCTGAAACAGTCAATTAAACCTGGTTTCGATCATTATTTTAGAGGATAACGCAAATTAGGTCTGGGATAGGTCTGGGATTTGCCCTCATCAGGCTCATACTTTCGCGTTTTTCACATACTTGTTGAACAGATCCTGGATTTTTTCTGTATTGCATCACGTAGTAATGTAGTACCTCACTGAAACAGTCAATGAAACCTGGTTTCCATGAATATTTTAGAGGACAACGCTAGTTAGGTCTGGGATAGGTCTGGGATTTGCCCTCATCAGTGTCATACTTTCGCATTTTTCACATACTTGTTGAACGGATCCTGGGTTTTTTCTGGTTTGGTTCACGTAGTAATGTGGTTCCACACTGATACATTCAATTAAACCTGGTCTTGATAAATATTTTAAAGGATAACGCATGATAGGTTTGGGTTAGGTCTAGGATTTGCCCTCATCAGGCTCATACTTTCGCATAATTCTCATACTTCATGGCTAGATCCTGGGCAGTTTCAGGATTGTATCACGTAGTAATGCGGTACCACGCTGAAACAGTCGATTGAACCTGGTTTCGAACAATATTTTAGAGGATAACGCATGTTAGGTATAGGTTAGGCCTGGGATTTGCCCTCATCAGGGTCATACTTTCGCAGTTTTAACATACATGTTGACCTGATCGAGGGTTTTTTCTGCTTTGGATCACGTAGTAAAGTGGTACCACACTGAAGCAGTCCATTAAACCTGGTATCGATCAATATTTTAGAGGATAACGCATGTTAGGTCTAGGTTAGGCCTGGGATTTTCACTCATCAGGCTCATACTTTCGCATTCTTCACATACTTGTTGAACGGATCCTGGGTTTTTTCCGGTTTGGTTCACGTAGCAATGAGGTACCACACTGAAACATTCAATTAAACCTGGTCTTGATAAATATTTTAGAGGATAACGTATGTTAGGTCTGGGTTACGTCTAGGATTTGCCCTCATCAGGCTCATACTTTCGCATATTTCTCATACTTCATGGCTAGATCCTGGGCTGCTTCTGGATTGTATCACGTAGTAAAGTGGTACCACGCTGAAACAGTCAATTAAACCTGGTTTCGATCAATATTTTAGAGGATAACGCAAGTTAGGTCTGGGATAGGTCTGGGATTCGCCCTCACCAGGCTCATACTTTCGCGTTTTTCACATACTTGTTGAACGGATCCTGCGTTTTTTCTGGATAGCATCACGTAGTAATGTGGGACCACACTGAAACAATCAATTAAACCTGGTCTTGATAAATATTTTAGAGGATAACGCATGTTAGGTCTGGGTTAGGTCTAGGATTTGCCCTCATCAGGCTCATACTTTCGCATATTTCTCATACTTCATGGCTAGATCCTGGGCTATTTCTAGATCGGATCACGTAGTAATGTGGTGCCACACTGAAACAGTCAATTAAACCTGGTTTCGATCAATATTTTAGAGGATAACGCAAGTTAGGTCTGAGATAGGTCTGGGATTCGCCCTCATCAGGCTCATACTATCGCGTTTTCCACATACTTGTTGAACTGATCCTGGGTTTTTTCTGGTTTGGATCACGTAGCAATGTGGTACCACACTGAAACAGTCGATTAAACCAGGTTTCGATCAATATTTTTGAGGATAACGCATGTTAGGTCTAGGTTAGGCCTGGGATTTTCAGTCATCAGACTCACACTTTCGCATTCTTCACATACTTGTTGAACGGATCCTGGGTTTTCTCTGGTTTGGATCAGGTAGTAATGTGGGACCACACTGAAACAATCAATGAAACCTGGTTTGGATAAATATTTTAGAGGATAACGCATGTTAGGTCTGGGTTAGGTCTAGGATTTGCCCTCGTCAGGCTCATACTTTCGCATATTTCTCATACTTCATGGCTAGATCCTGGGCTATTTCTGGATTGGATCACGTAGTAATGTGGTACCACACTGAAACAGTCAATTAAACCTGGTTTCGATCAATATTTTAGAGGATAACGCAAGTAAGGTCCGGGATAGGTATGAGATTTGCCCTCAACAGACTCATATTTTCGCACACTTCACATACTCGTTGAACTGATCCTGGGTTTTTTTCTGGTTTGGATCACGTAGTAATGTGGTACCACACTGAAGCAGTCCATTAAACCTGGTATCGATCATTATTTTAGAGGATAACGCATGTTAGGTCTAGGTTAGGCCTGGGATTTTCACTCATCAGACTCATACTTTCGCATTCTTCACATACTTGTTGAACGGATCCTGGGTTTTTTCCGGTTTGGTTCACGTAGCAATGAGGTACCACACTGAAACATTCAATTAAACCTGGTCTTGATAAATATTTTAGAGGATAACGTATGTTAGGTCTGGGTTACGTCTAGGATTTGCCCTCATCAGGCTCATACTTTCGCATTATTCTAATACTTCATGGCTAGATCCTGGGCTATTTCTGGATTGTATCACGTAGTAATGTGGTACCACGCTGAAACAGTCAATTAAACCTGGTTTCGATCAATATTTTAGAGGATAACGCAAGTTAGGTCTGAGATAGGTCTGGGATTCGCCCTCATCAGGCTCATACTATCGCGTTTTCCACATACTTGTTGAACTGATCCTGGGTTTTTTTCATTTTTGGATCACGTAGTAATGTGGTACCACACTGAAACAGTCGATTAAACCTGGTTTCGATCATTATTGTAGAGGATAACGCATGTTAGGTCTAGGTTTGGCCTGGGATTTTCACTCATCAGACGCATACTTTCGCATTCTTCACATACTTGTTGAACGGATCCTGGGTTTTTTCTGGTTCGGATCACGTAGTAATGTGGGACCACACTGAAACAATCAATTAAACCTGGTCTTGATAAATATTTTAGAGGATAACGCATGTTAGGTCTGGGTTAGGTCTAGGATTTGCCCTCGTCAGGCTCATACTTTCGCATATTTCTCATACTTCATGGCTAGATCCTGGGCTATTTCTGGATTGGATCACGTAGTAATGTGGTACCACACTGAAACAGTCAATTAAACCTGGTTTCGATCATTATTTTAGAGGATAACGCATGTTAGGTCTGGGATAGGTCTGGGATTTGCCCTCATCAGGCTCATACTTTCGCGTTTTTCACATACTTGTTGAACAGATCCTGGGTTTTTTTCTGGTTTGGATCAGGTAGTAGTGTGGTACCACACTGAAACAGTCCATTAAACCTGGTTTCGATCAATATTTTAGAGGATAACGCGTGTTAGGTCTGGGTTAGGTCTAGGATTTGCCCTCATCAGGCTCATACTTTCGCGTTTTTCACATTCTTGTTGAACAGATCCTGGATTTTTTCTGTATTGCATCACGTAGTAATGTAGTACCACACTGAAACAGTCAATGAAACCTGGTTTCCATCAATATTTTAGAGGACAACGCTAGTTAGGTCTGGGATAGGTCTGGGATTTGCCCTCATCAGTGTCATACTTTCGCATTTTTCACATACTTGTTGAACGGATCCTGGGTTTTTTCTGGTTTGGTAAACGTAGTAATGTGGTACCACACTGATATATTCAATTAAACCTGGTCTTGATAAATATTTTAGAGGATAACGCATGATAGGTTTGGGTTAGGTCTAGGATTTGCCCTCATCAGGCTCATACTTTCGCATATTTCTCATACTTCATGGCTAGATCCTGGGCTGCTTCTGGATTGTATCACGTAGTAAAGTGGTACCACGCTGAAACAGTCAATTAAACCTGGTTTCGATCAATATTTTAGAGGATAACGCAAGTTAGGTCTGGGATAGGTCTGGGATTCGCCCTCACCAGGCTCATACTTTCGCGTTTTTCACATACTTGTTGAACGGATCCTGCGTTTTTTCTGGATAGCATCACGTAGTAATGTGGGACCACACTGAAACAATCAATTAAACCTGGTCTTGATAAATATTTTAGAGGATAACGCATGTTAGGTCTGGGTTAGGTCTAGGATTTGCCCTCATCAGGCTCATACTTTCGCATATTTCTCATACTTCATGGCTAGATCCTGGGCTATTTCTGGATCGGATCACGTAGTAATGTGGTACCACACTGAAACAGTCAATTAAACCTGGTTTCGATCAATATTTTAGAGGATAACGCAAGTTAGGTCTGGGTTAGGTCTAGGATTTGCCCTCATCAGGCTCATACTTTCGCATATTTCTCATACTTCATGGCTAGATCCTGGGCAGTTTCAGGATTGTATCACGTAGTAATGTGGTACCACACTGAAACAGTCAATTAAACCTGGTTTCGATCAATATTTTTGGAGGATAACGCAAGTTAGGTCTGGGATAGGTCTGGGATTCGCCCTCATCAGGCTCATACTTTCGCGTTTTTCACATACTTGTTGAAATGATCCTGGGTTTTTACTGGTTTGGATCACGTAGTAATGTGGTACCACACTGAAACATTCAATTAAACCTGGTCTTGATAAATATTTTAGAGGATAACGCATGTTAGGTCTGGGTTAGGTCTAGGATTTGCCCTCATCAGGCTCATACTTTCGCATATTTCTCATACTTCATGGCTAGATCCTGGGCTGCTTCTGGATTGTATCACGTAGTAATATGGTACCACGCTGAAACAGTCAATTAAACCTGGTTTCGATCAATATTTTTGGAGGATAACGCAAGTTAGGTCTGGGATAGGTCTTGGATTCGCCCTCATCAGGCTCATACTTTCGCGTTTTTCACATACTAGTTGAAATGATCCTGGGTTTTTTCCGGTTTGGTTCACGTAGCAATGAGGTACCACGCTGAAACAGTCAATTAAACCTGGTTTCGATCAATATTTTAGAGGATAACGCAAGTTAGGTCTGAGATAGGTCTGGGATTCGCCCTCATCAGGCTCATGCTATCGCGTTTTCCACATACTTGTTGAATTGATCCTGGGTTTTTTCTGGTTTGGATCACGTAGTAATGTGGTACCACACTGAAACAGTCGATTAAACCAGGTTTCGATCAATATTTTAGAGGATAACGCAAGTTAGGTCTGGGATAGGTCTGGGATTTGCCCTCATCAGGCTCATACTTTCGCGTTTTTCACATACTTGTTGAACAGATCCTGGGTTTTTTTCTGGTTTGGATCACGTAGTAGTGTGGTACCACACTGAAACAGTCCATTAAACCTGGTTTCGATCAATATTTTAGAGGATAACGCGTGTTAGGTCTGGGTTAGGTCTAGGATTTGCCCTCATCAGGCTCATACTTTCGCGTTTTTCACATACTTGTCGAACAGATCCTGGGTTTTTTCTGTATTGCATCACGTAGTAATGTAGTACCACACTGAAACAGTCAATGAAACCTGGCTTCCATCAATATTTTAGAGGACAACGCTAGTTAGGTCTGGGATAGGTCTGGGATTTGCCCTCATCAGTGTCATACTTTCGCATTTTTCACATACTTGTTGAACGGATCCTGGGTTTTTTCTGGTTTGTTTCACGTAGTAATGTGGTACCACACTGTTACATTCAATTAAACCTGGTCTTGATAAATATTTTAGAGGATAACGCATGATAGGTTTGGGTTAGGTCTTGGATTTGCCCTCATCAGGCTCATACTTTCGCATATTTCTCATACTTCATAGCTAGATCCTGGGCTGCTTCTGGATTGTATCACGTAGTAATGTGGTACCACGCTGAAACAGTCAATTAAACCTGGTTTCGATCAATATTTTAGAGGATAACGCAAGTTAGGTCTGGGATAGGTCTGGGATTCGCCCTCATCAGGCTCATACTTTCGCGTTTTTCACATACTTGTTGAACGGATCCTGGGTTTTGCTGGATTGCATCACGTAGTAATGTGGGACCACACTGAAACAATCAATTAAACCTGGTCTTGATAAATATTTTAGAGGATAACGCATGTGAGGTCTGGGTTAGGTCTAGGATTTGCCCTCGTCAGGCTCGTACTTTCGCATATTTCTCATACTTCATGGCTAGATCCTGGGCTGTTTCAGGATTGTATCACGTAGTAATGTGGTACCACGCTGAAACAGTCGATTGAACCTGGTTTCGAACAATATTTTAGAGGATAACGCATGTTAGGTCTGGGTTAGGTCTAGGATTTGCCCTCATCAGGCTTATACCTTCGCATATTTCTCATACTTCATGGCTGGACCCTGGGCTATTTCTGGATTGGATCACGTAGTAAAGTGGTACCACACTGAAACGTTCAATGAAACCTGGTTTCGATAAATATTTTAGAGGATAACGCATCTTAGGGCTGGGTTAGGTCTAGGATTTGCCCCCATCAGGCTCATACTTTCGCATATTTCTTATACTTCATGGATAGATCCTGGGCTATTTCTGGATTGGATCACGTAGTAATGTGGTACCACACCGAAACAGTCAATTAAACCTGGTTTCGATCAATATTTTAGAGGATAACGCTAGTTATGTCTGGTATAGGTCTGGGATTTGCTCTCATCAGGCTCATTCTTTCGCATATTTCTCATACTTGATGGATAGATCCGCGGCTTTTTCTGGATTGCATCACGTAGTAATGAAGTACGACACTGAAACAGTCAATTAAACCTGGTTTCCATCAATATTTTAGAGGACAACGCATGTTAGGTATAGGTTAGGCCTGGGATTTGCCCTCATCAGGGTCATACTTTCGCGTTTTTCACATACTTGTTGAACAGATCCTGGGTTTTTTTCTGGTTTGGATCACGTAGTAGTGTGGTACCACACTGAAACATTCAATTAAACCTGGTCTTGATAAATATTTTAGAGGATAACGCATGTTAGGTCTGGGTTAGGTCTAGGATTTGCCCTCATCAGGCTCATACTTTCGCATATTTCTCATACTTCATGGCTAGATCCTGGGCTGCTTCTGGATTGTATCACGTAGTAATATGGTACCACGCTGAAACAGTCAATTAAACCTGGTTTCGATCAATATTTTTGGAGGATAACGCAAGTTAGGTCTGGGATAGGTCTGGGATTCGCCCTCATCAGGCTCATACTTTCGCGTTTTTCACATACTAGTTGAAATGATCCTGGGTTTTTATTGGTTTGGATCACGTAGCAATGTGGTACCACACTGAAACATTCAATTAAACCTGGTCTTGATAAATATTTTAGAGGATAACGCATGTTAGGTCTGGGTTAGGTCTAGGATTTGCCCTCATCAGGCTCATACTTTCGCATAATTCTCATACTTCATGGCTAGATCCTGGGCAGTTTCAGGATTGTATCACGTAGTAATGTGGTACCACGCTGAAACAGTCGATTAAACATGGTCTTGATAAATATTTTAGAGGATAACGGATGTTAGGTCTGGGTTACGTCTAGTATTTGCCCTCATCAGGCTCAAACTTTCGCATATTTCTAATACTTCATGGCTAGACCCTGGGCTATTTCTGGATTGTATCACGTAGTAATGTGGTACCACGATGAAACAGTCAATTAAACCTGGTTTCGATCAATATTTTAGAGGATAACGCAAGTTAGGTCTGAGATAGGTCTGGGATTCGCCCTCATCAGGCTCATGCTATCGCGTTTTCCACATACTTGTTGAACTGATCCTGGGTTTTTTCTGGTTTGGATCACGTAGTAATGTGGTACCACACTGAAACAGTCGATTAAACCAGGTTTCGATCAATATTTTTGAGGATAACGCATGTTAGGTCTAGGTTAGGCCTGGGATTTTCAGTCATCAGACTCACACTTTCGCATTCTTCACATACTTGTTGAACGGATCCTGGGTTTTCTCTGGTTTGGATCACGTAGTAATGTGGGACCACACTGAAACAATCAATTAAACCTGGTCTTGATAAATATTTTAGAGGATAACGCATGTTAGGTCTGGGTTAGGTCTAGGATTTGCCCTCGTCAGGCTCATACTTTCGCATATTTCTCATACTTCATGGCTAGATCCTGGGCTATTTCTGGATTGGATCACGTAGTAATGTGGTACCACACCGAAACAGTCAATTAAACCTGGTTTCGATCAATATTTTGGAGGATAACGCACGTAAGGTCCGGGATAGGTCTGAGATTTGCCCTCATCAGACTCATACTTTCGCACACTTCACATACTCGTTGAACTGATCCTGGGTTTTTTTCTGGTTTGGATCAGGTAGTATTGTGGTACCACACTGAAACAGTCGATTAAACCTGGTTTCGATCAATATTATTGAGGATAACGCATGTTAGGTATAGGTTAGGCCTGGGATTTGCCCTCATCAGGGTCATACTTTCGCAGTTTTCACATACATGTTGACCTGATCGATGGTTTTTTCTGCTTTGGATCACGTAGTAAAGTGGTACCACACTGGAGCAGTCCATTAATCCTGGTATCGATCAATATTTTAGAGGATAACGCATGTTAGGTCTAGGTTAGGCCTGGGATTTTCACTCATCAGACTCATACTTTCGCATTCCTCAAATACTTGTTGATCGGATCCTGGGTTTTTTCCGGTTTGGTTCACGTAGCAATGAGGTACCACACTGAAACATTCAATTAAACCTGGTCATGATAAATATTTTAGAGGATAACGTATGTTAGGTCTGGGTCACGTCTAGGATTTGCCCTCATCAGGCTCATACTTTCGCATATTTCTTATACTTCATGGATAGATCCTGGGCTATTTCTGGATTGGATCACGTAGTAATGTGGTACCACACCCAAACAGTCAATTAAACCTGGTTTCGATCAATATTTTAGAGGATAACGCAAGTTAGGTCTGAGATAGGTCTGGGATTCGCCCTCATCAGGCTCATGCTATCGCGTTTTCCACATACTTGTTGAACTGATCCTGGGTTTTTTCTTTTTTGGATCACGAAGTAATGTGGTACCACACTGAAACAGTCGATTAAACCAGGTTTCGATCAATATTTTTGAGGATAACGCATGTTAGGTCTAGGTTTGGCCTGGGATTTTCACTCATCAGACGCATACTTTCGCATTCTTCACATACTTGTTGAACGGATCCTGGGTTTTTTCTGGTTTGGATCACGTAGTAATGTGGGACCACACTGAAACAATCAATTAAACCTGGTCTTGATAAATATTTTAGAGGATAACGCATGTTAGGTCTGGGTTAGGTCTAGGATTTGCCCTCGTCAGGCTCATACTTTCGCATATTTCTCATACTTCATGGCTAGATCCTGGGCTATTTCTGGATTGGATCACGTAGTAATGTGATACCACACTGAAACAGTCACTTAAACCTGGTTTCGATCATTATTTTTGAGGATAACGCAAGTTAGGTCTGGGATAGGTCTGGGACTTGCCCTCATCAGGCTCATACTTTCGCGTTTTTCACATACTTGTTGAACAGATCCTGGGTTTTTTTCTGGTTTGGATCACGTAGTAGTGTGGTACCACACTGAAACAGTCCATTAAACCTGGTTTCGATCAATATTTTAGAGGATAACGCGTGTTAGGTCTGGGTTAGGTCTAGGATTTGCCCTCATCAGGCTCATACTTTCGCGTTTTTCACATACTTGTTGAACAGATCCTGGGTTTTTTCTGTATTGCATCACGTAGTAATGTAGTACCACACTGATACAGTCAATGAAACCTGGCTTCCATCAATATTTTAGAGGACAACGCTAGTTAGGTCTGGGATAGGTCTGGGATTTGCCCTCATCAGTGTCATACTTTCGCATTTTTCACATACTTGTTGAACGGATCCTGGGTTTTTTCTGGTTTGTTTCACGTAGTAATGTGGTACCACACTGTTACATTCAATTAAACCTGGTCTTGATAAATATTTTAGAGGATAACGCATGATAGGTTTGGGTTAGGTCTAGGATTTGCCCTCATCAGGCTCATACTTTCGCATATTTCTCATACTTCATAGCTAGATCCTGGGCTGCTTCTGGATTGTATCACGTAGTAATGTGGTACCACGCTGAAACAGTCAATTAAACCTGGTTTCGATCAATATTTTAGAGGATAACGCAAGTTAGGTCTGGGATAGGTCTGGGATTCGCCCTCATCAGGCTCATACTTTCGCGTTTTTCACATACTTGTTGAACGGATCCTGGGTTTTGCTGGATTGCATCACGTAGTAATGTGGGACCACACTGAAGCAATCAATTAAACCTGGTCTTGATAAATATTTTAGAGGATAACGCATGTGAGGTCTGGGTTAGGTCTAGGATTTGCCCTCGTCAGGCTCGTACTTTCGCATATTTCTCATACTTCATGGCTAGATCCTGGGCTGTTTCAGGATTGTATCACGTAGTAATGTGGTACCACGCTGAAACAGTCGATTGAACCTGGTTTCGAACAATATTTTAGAGGATAACGCATGTTAGGTCTGGGTTAGGTCTAGGATTTGCCCTCATCAGGCTTATACCTTCGCATATTTCTCATACTTCATGGCTGGACCCTGGGCTATTTCTGGATTGGATCACGTAGTAAAGTGGTACCACACTGAAACGTTCAATGAAACCTGGTTTCGATAAATATTTTAGAGGATAACGCATCTTAGGGCTGGGTTAGGTCTAGGATTTGCCCCCATCAGGCTCATACCTTCGCATATTTCTTATACTTCATGGATAGATCCTGGGCTATTTCTGGATTGGATCACGTAGTAATGTGGTACCACACCGAAACAGTCAATTAAACCTGGTTTCGATCAATATTTTAGAGGATAACGCTAGTTATGTCTGGTATAGGTCTGGGATTTGCTCTCATCAGGCTCATTCTTTCGCATATTTCTCATACTTGATGGATAGATCCGCGGCTTTTTCTGGATTGCATCACGTAGTAATGAAGTACGACACTGAAACAGTCAATTAAACCTGGTTTCCATCAATATTTTAGAGGACAACGCATGTTAGGTATAGGTTAGGCCTGGGATTTGCCCTCATCAGGGTCATACTTTCGCGGTTTTCACATACTTGTTGAACAGATCCTGGGTTTTTTTCTGGTTTGGATCACGTAGTAGTGTGGTACCACACTGAAACAGTCAATTAAACCTGGTTTCGATCAATATTTTAGAGGATAACGCAAGTTAGGTCTGGGTTAGGTCTAGGATTTGCCCTCATCAGGCTCATACTTTCGCATATTTCTCATACTTCATGGCTAGATCCTGGGCAGTTTCAGGATTGTATCACGTAGTAATGTGGTACCACACCGAAACAGTCAATTAAACCTGGTTTCGATCAATATTTTTGGAGGATAACGCAAGTTAGGTCTGGGATAGGTCTGGGATTCGCCCTCATCAGGCTCATACTTTCGCGTTTTTCACATACTTGTTGAAATGATCCTAGGTTTTTACTGGTTTGGATCACGTAGTAATGTGGTACCACACTGAAACATTCAATTAAACCTGGTCTTGATAAATATTTTAGAGGATAACGCATGTTAGGTCTGGGTTAGGTCTAGGATTTGCCCTCATCAGGCTCATACTTTCGCATATTTCTCATACTTCATGGCTAGATCCTGGGCTGCTTCTGGATTGTATCACGTAGTAATATGGTACCACGCTGAAACAGTCAATTAAACCTGGTTTCGATCAATATTTTTGGACGATAACGCAAGTTAGGTCTGGGATAGGTCTGGGATTCGCCCTCATCAGGCTCATACTTTCGCGTTTTTCACATACTAGTTGAAATGATCCTGGGTTTTTATTGGTTTGGATCACGTAGTAATGTGGTACCACACCGAAACAGTCAATTAAACCTGGTTTCCATCAATATTTTAGAGGGCAACGCATGTTAGGTATAGGTTAGGCCTGGGATTTGTCCTCATCAGGGTCATACTTTCGCAGTTTTAACATTCATGTTGACCTGATCGAGGGTTTTTTCTGCTTTGG
This sequence comes from Colletes latitarsis, assembly GCF_051014445.1. Classification (NCBI taxonomy): domain Eukaryota; kingdom Metazoa; phylum Arthropoda; class Insecta; order Hymenoptera; family Colletidae; genus Colletes; species Colletes latitarsis. The sequence continues at coordinate 10,651,332 of NC_135136.1, forward strand.
ATCACGTAGTAAAGTGGTACCACACTGAAGCAGTCCATTAAACCTGGTATCGATCAATATTTTAGAGGATAACGCATGTTAGGTCTAGGTTAGGCCTGGGATTTTCACTCATCAGTCTCATACTTTCGCATTCTTCACATACTTGTTGAACGGATCCTGGGTTTTTTCCGGTTTGGTTCACGTAGCAATGAGGTACCACACTGAAACATTCAATTAAACCTGGTCTTGATAAATATTTTAGAGGATAACGTATGTTAGGTCTGGGTTACGTCTAGTATTTGCCCTCATCAGGCTCAAACTTTCGCATATTTCTAATACTTCATGGCTAGATCCTGGGCTATTTCTGGATTGTATCACGTAGTAATGTGGTACCACGCTGAAACAGTCAATTAAACCTGGTTTCGATCAATATTTTAGAGGATAACGCAAGTTAGGTCTGAGATAGGTCTGGGATTCGCCCTCATCAGGCTCATGCTATCGCGTTTTCCACATACTTGTTGAATTGATCCTGGGTTTTTTCTGGTTTGGATCACGTAGTAATGTGGTACCACACTGAAACAGTCGATTAAACCAGGTTTCGATCAATATTTTAGAGGATAACGCAAGTTAGGTCTGGGATAGGTCTGGGATTTGCCCTCATCAGGCTCATACTTTCGCGTTTTTCACATACTTGTTGAACAGATCCTGGGTTTTTTTCTGGTTTGGATCACGTAGTAGTGTGGTACCACACTGAAACAGTCCATTAAACCTGGTTTCGATCAATATTTTAGAGGATAACGCGTGTTAGGTCTGGGTTAGGTCTAGGATTTGCCCTCATCAGGCTCATACTTTCGCGTTTTTCACATACTTGTCGAACAGATCCTGGGTTTTTTCTGTATTGCATCACGTAGTAATGTAGTACCACACTGAAACAGTCAATGAAACCTGGCTTCCATCAATATTTTAGAGGACAACGCTAGTTAGGTCTGGGATAGGTCTGGGATTTGCCCTCATCAGTGTCATACTTTCGCATTTTTCACATACTTGTTGAACGGATCCTGGGTTTTTTCTGGTTTGTTTCACGTAGTAATGTGGTACCACACTGTTACATTCAATTAAACCTGGTCTTGATAAATATTTTAGAGGATAACGCATTATAGGTTTGGGTTAGGTCTTGGATTTGCCCTCATCAGGCTCATACTTTCGCATATTTCTCATACTTCATAGCTAGATCCTGGGCTATTTCTGGATTGTATCACGTAGTAATGTGGTACCACGCTGAAACAGTCAATTAAACCTGGTTTCGATCAATATTTTAGAGGATAACGCAAGTTAGGTCTGGGATAGGTCTGGGATTCGCCCTCATCAGGCTCATACTTTCGCGTTTTTCACATACTTGTTGAACGGATCCTGGGTTTTGCTGGATTGCATCACGTAGTAATGTGGGACCACACTGAAACAATCAATTAAACCTGGTCTTGATAAATATTTTAGAGGATAACGCATGTGAGGTCTGGGTTAGGTCTAGGATTTGCCCTCGTCAGGCTCGTACTTTCGCATATTTCTCATACTTCATGGCTAGATCCTGGGCTGTTTCAGGATTGTATCACGTAGTAATGTGGTACCACGCTGAAACAGTCGATTGAACCTGGTTTCGAACAATATTTTAGAGGATAACGCATGTTAGGTCTGGGTTAGGTCTAGGATTTGCCCTCATCAGGCTTATACCTTCGCATATTTCTCATACTTCATGGCTGGACCCTGGGCTATTTCTGGATTGGATCACGTAGTAAAGTGGTACCACACTGAAACGTTCAATGAAACCTGGTTTCGATAAATATTTTAGAGGATAACGCATCTTAGGGCTGGGTTAGGTCTAGGATTTGCCCCCATCAGGCTCATACCTTCGCATATTTCTTATACTTCATGGATAGATCCTGGGCTATTTCTGGATTGGATCACGTAGTAATGTGGTACCACACCGAAACAGTCAATTAAACCTGGTTTCGATCAATATTTTAGAGGATAACGCTAGTTATGTCTGGTATAGGTCTGGGATTTGCTCTCATCAGGCTCATTCTTTCGCATATTTCTCATACTTGATGGATAGATCCGCGGCTTTTTCTGGATTGCATCACGTAGTAATGAAGTACGACACTGAAACAGTCAATTAAACCTGGTTTCCATCAATATTTTAGAGGACAACGCATGTTAGGTATAGGTTAGGCCTGGGATTTGCCCTCATCAGGGTCATACTTTCGCGGTTTTCACATACTTGTTGAACAGATCCTGGGTTTTTTTCTGGTTTGGATCACGTAGTAGTGTGGTACCACACTGAAACAGTCAATTAAACCTGGTTTCGATCAATATTTTAGAGGATAACGCAAGTTAGGTCTGGGTTAGGTCTAGGATTTGCCCTCATCAGGCTCATACTTTCGCATATTTCTCATACTTCATGGCTAGATCCTGGGCAGTTTCAGGATTGTATCACGTAGTAATGTGGTACCACACCGAAACAGTCAATTAAACCTGGTTTCGATCAATATTTTTGGAGGATAACGCAAGTTAGGTCTGGGATAGGTCTGGGATTCGCCCTCATCAGGCTCATACTTTCGCGTTTTTCACATACTTGTTGAAATGATCCTGGGTTTTTACTGGTTTGGATCACGTAGTAATGTGGTACCACACTGAAACATTCAATTAAACCTGGTCTTGATAAATATTTTAGAGGATAACGCATGTTAGGTCTGGGTTAGGTCTAGGATTTGCCCTCATCAGGCTCATACTTTCGCATATTTCTCATACTTCATGGCTAGATCCTGGGCTGCTTCTGGATTGTATCACGTAGTAATATGGTACCACGCTGAAACAGTCAATTAAACCTGGTTTCGATCAATATTTTTGGACGATAACGCAAGTTAGGTCTGGGATAGGTCTGGGATTCGCCCTCATCAGGCTCATACTTTCGCGTTTTTCACATACTAGTTGAAATGATCCTGGGTTTTTATTGGTTTGGATCACGTAGTAATGTGGTACCACACCGAAACAGTCAATTAAACCTGGTTTCGGTCAATATTTTAGAGGATAACGCTAGTTATATCTGGTATAGGTCTGGGATTTGCACTCATCAGGCTCATTCTTTCGCATATTTCTCATACTTGATGGCTAGATCCGGGGCTTTTTCTGGATTGCATCACGTAGTAATGAAGTACGACACTGAAACAGTCAATTAAACCTGGTTTCCATCAATATTTTAGAGGGCAACGCATGTTAGGTATAGGTTAGGCCTGGGATTTGTCCTCATCAGGGTCATACTTTCGCAGTTTTAACATTCATGTTGACCTGATCGAGGGTTTTTTCTGCTTTGGATCACGTAGTAAAGTGGTACCACACTGAAGCAGTCCATTAAACCTGGTATCGATCAATATTTTAGAGGATAACGCATGTTAGGTCTAGGTTAGGCCTGGGATTTTCACTCATCAGTCTCATACTTTCGCATTCTTCACATACTTGTTGAACGGATCCTGGGTTTTTTCCGGTTTGGTTCACGTAGCAATGAGGTACCACACTGAAACATTCAATTAAACCTGGTCTTGATAAATATTTTAGAGGATAACGTATGTTAGGTCTGGGTTACGTCTAGTATTTGCCCTCATCAGGCTCAAACTTTCGCATATTTCTAATACTTCATGGCTAGATCCTGGGCTATTTCTGGATTGTATCACGTAGTAATGTGGTACCACGCTGAAACAGTCAATTAAACCTGGTTTCGATCAATATTTTAGAGGATAACGCAAGTTAGGTCTGAGATAGGTCTGGGATTCGCCCTCATCAGGCTCATGCTATCGCGTTTTCCACATACTTGTTGAATTGATCCTGGGTTTTTTCTGGTTTGGATCACGTAGTAATGTGGTACCACACTGAAACAGTCGATTAAACCAGGTTTCGATCAATATTTTAGAGGATAACGCAAGTTAGGTCTGGGATAGGTCTGGGATTTGCCCTCATCAGGCTCATACTTTCGCGTTTTTCACATACTTGTTGAACAGATCCTGGGTTTTTTTCTGGTTTGGATCACGTAGTAGTGTGGTACCACACTGAAACAGTCCATTAAACCTGGTTTCGATCAATATTTTAGAGGATAACGCGTGTTAGGTCTGGGTTAGGTCTAGGATTTGCCCTCATCAGGCTCATACTTTCGCGTTTTTCACATACTTGTCGAACAGATCCTGGGTTTTTTCTGTATTGCATCACGTAGTAATGTAGTACCACACTGAAACAGTCAATGAAACCTGGCTTCCATCAATATTTTAGAGGACAACGCTAGTTAGGTCTGGGATAGGTCTGGGATTTGCCCTCATCAGTGTCATACTTTCGCATTTTTCACATACTTGTTGAACGGATCCTGGGTTTTTTCTGGTTTGTTTCACGTAGTAATGTGGTACCACACTGTTACATTCAATTAAACCTGGTCTTGATAAATATTTTAGAGGATAACGCATGATAGGTTTGGGTTAGGTCTTGGATTTGCCCTCATCAGGCTCATACTTTCGCATATTTCTCATACTTCATAGCTAGATCCTGGGCTATTTCTGGATTGTATCACGTAGTAATGTGGTACCACGCTGAAACAGTCAATTAAACCTGGTTTCGATCAATATTTTAGAGGATAACGCTAGTTATGTCTGGTATAGGTCTGGGATTTGCTCTCATCAGGCTCATTCTTTCGCATATTTCTCATACTTGATGGATAGATCCGCGGCTTTTTCTGGATTGCATCACGTAGTAATGAAGTACGACACTGAAACAGTCAATTAAACCTGGTTTCCATCAATATTTTAGAGGACAACGCATGTTAGGTATAGGTTAGGCCTGGGATTTGCCCTCATCAGAGTCATACTTTCGCGTTTTTCACATACTTGTTGAACAGATCCTGGGGTTTTTTCTGGTTTGGATCACGTAGTAGTGTGGTACCACACTGAAACAGTCAATTAAACCTGGTTTCGATCAATATTTTAGAGGATAACGCAAGTTAGGTCTGGGATAGGTCTGGGATTCGCTCTCATCAGGCTCATACTTTCGCGTTTTTCACATACTTGTTGAAATGATCCTGGGTTTTTACTGGTTTGGATCACGTAGTAATGTGGTACCACACTGAAACATTCAATTAAACCTGGTCTTGATAAATATTTTAGAGGATAACGCATGTTAGGTCTGGGTTAGGTCTAGGATTTGCCATCATCAGGCTCATACTTTCGCATATTTCTCATACTTCATGGCTAGATCCTGGGCTGCTTCTGGATTGTATCACGTAGTAATATGGTACCACGCTGAAACAGTCAATTAAACCTGGTTTCGATCAATATTTTTGGAGGATAACGCAAGTTAGGTCTGGGATAGGTCTGGGATTCGCCCTCATCAGGCTCATACTTTCGCGTTTTTCACATACTAGTTGAAATGATCCTGGGTTTTTATTGGTTTGGATCACGTAGCAATGTGGTACCACACTGAAACATTCAATTAAACCTGGTCTTGATAAATATTTTAGAGGATAACGCATGTTAGGTCTGGGTTAGGTCTAGGATTTGCCCTCATCAGGCTCATACTTTCGCATAATTCTCATACTTCATGGCTAGATCCTGGGCAGTTTCAGGATTGTATCACGTAGTAATGTGGTACCACGCTGAAACAGTCGATTGAACCTGGTTTCGATCAATATTTTAGAGGATAACGCATGTTAGGTCTGGGTTAGGTCTAGGATTTGCCCTTATCAGGCTCATACTTTCGCATATTTCTCATACTTCATGGCTGGACCCTGGGCTATTTCTGGATTGGATCACGTAGTAAAGTGGTACCACACTGAAACGTTCAATGAAACCTGGTTTGGATAAATATTTTAGAGGATAACGCATCTTAGGTCTGTGTTAGGTCTAGGATTTGCCTTCATCAGGCTCATACTTTCGCATATTTCTTATACTTCATGGATAGATCCTGGGCTATTTCTGGATTGGATCACGTAGTAATGTGGCACCACACCGAAACAGTCAATTAAACCTGGTTTCGGTCAATATTTTAGAGGATAACGCTAGTTATGTCTGGTATAGGTCTGGGATTTGCTCTCATCAGGCTCATTCTTTCGCATATTTCTCATACTTGATGGCTAGATCCGGGGCTTTTTCTGGATTGCATCACGTAGTAATGAAGTACGACACTGAAACAGTCAATTAAACCTGGTTTCCATCAATATTTTAGAGGACAACGCATGTTAGGTATAGGTTAGGCCTGGGATTTGTCCTCATCAGGGTCATACTTTCGCAGTTTTAACATTCATGTTGACCTGATCGAGTGTTTTTTCTGCTTTGGATCACGTAGTAAAGTGGTACCACACTGAAGCAGTCCATTAAACCTGGTATCGATCAATATTTTAGAGGATAACGCATGTTAGGTCTAGGTTAGGCCTGGGATTTTCACTCATCAGTCTCATACTTTCGCATTCTTCACATACTTGTTGAATGGATCCTGGGTTTTTTCCGGTTTGGTTCACGTAGCAATGAGGTACCACACTGAAACATTCAATTAAACCTGGTCTTGATAAATATTTTAGAGGATAACGGATGTTAGGTCTGGGTTACGTCTAGTATTTGCCCTCATCAGGCTCAAACTTTCGCATATTTCTAATACTTCATGGCTAGATCCTGGGCTATTTCTGGATTGTATCACGTAGTTATGTGGTACCACGCTGAAACAGTCAATTAAACCTGGTTTCGATCAATATTTTAGAGGATAACGCAAGTTAGGTCTGAGATAGGTCTGGGATTCGCCCTCATCAGGCTCATGCTATCGCGTTTTCCACATACTTGTTGAACTGATCCTGGGTTTTTTCTGGTTTGGATCACGTAGTAATGTGGTACCACACTGAAACAGTCGATTAAACCAGGTTTCGATCAATATTTTTGAGGATAACGCATGTTAGGTCTAGGTTAGGCCTGGGATTTTCAGTCATCAGACTCACACTTTCGCATTCTTCACATACTTGTTGAACGGATCCTGGGTTTTCTCTGGTTTGGATCACGTAGTAATGTGGGACCACACTGAAACAATCAATTAAACCTGGCCTTGATAAATATTTTAGAGGATAACGCATGTTAGGTCTGGGTTAGGTCTAGGATTTGCCCTCGTCAGGCTCATACTTTCGCATATTTCTCATACTTCATGGCTAGATCCTGGGCTATTTCTGGATTGGATCACGTAGTAATGTGGTACCACACCGAAACAGTCAATTAAACCTGGTTTCGATCAATATTTTGGAGGATAACGCACGTAAGGTCCGGGATAGGTCTGAGATTTGCCCTCATCAGACTCATACTTTCGCACACTTCACATACTCGTTGAACTGATCCTGGGTTTTTTTCTGGTTTGGATCAGGTAGTATTGTGGTACCACACTGAAACAGTCGATTAAACCTGGTTTCGATCAATATTATTGAGGATAACGCATGTTAGGTATAGGTTAGGCCTGGGATTTGCCCTCATCAGGGTCATACTTTCGCAGTTTTCACATACATGTTGACCTGATCGAGGGTTTTTTCTGCTTTGGATCACGTAGTAAAGTGGTACCACACTGAAGCAGTCCATTAATCCTGGTATCGATCAATATTTAAGAGGATAACGCATGTTAGGTCTAGGTTAGGCCTGGGATTTTCACTCATCAGACTCATACTTTCGCATTCCTCAAATACTTGTTGATCGGATCCTGGGTTTTTTCCGGTTTGGAACACGTAGCAATGAGGTACCACACTGAAACATTCAATTAAACCTGGTCATGATAAATATTTTAGATGATAACGTATGTTAGGTCTTGGTTACGTCTAGGATTTGCCCTCATCAGGCTCATACTTTCGCATATTTCTTATACTTCATGGATAGATCCTGGGCTATTTCTGGATTGGATCACGTAGTAATGTGGTACCACACCCAAACAGTCAATTAAACCTGGTATCGGTCAATATTTTAGAGGATAACGCTAGTTATGTCTGGTATAGGTCTGGGATTTGCTCTCATCAGGCTCATTCTTTCGCATATTTCTCATACTTGATGGCTAGATCCGGGGCTTTTTCTGGATTGCATCACGTAGTAATGAAGTACGACACGGAAACAGTCAATTAAACCTGGTTTCCATCAATATTTTAGAGGACAACGCATGTTAGGTATAGGTTAGGCCTGGGATTTGCCCTCATCAGGGTCATACTTTCGCAGTTTTCACATACATGTTGACCTGATCGAGGGTTTTTTCTGCTTTGGATCACGTAGTAAAGTGGTACCACACTGAAGCAGTCCATTAATCCTGGTATCGATCAATATTTTAGAGGATAACGCATGTTAGGTCTAGGTTAGGCCTGGGATTTTCACTCATCAGACTCATACTTTCGCATTCCTCAAATACTTGTTGATCGGATCCTGGGTTTTTTCCGGTTTGGTTCACGTAGCAATGAGGTACCACACTGAAACATTCAATTAAACCTGGTCATGATAAATATTTTAGAGGATAACGTATGTTAGGTCTGGGTTACGTCTAGGATTTGCCCTCATCAGGCTCATACTTTCGCATATTTCTCATACTTCACGGCTAGATCCTGGGTTTTTTTCTGGTTTGGATCACGTAGTAGTGTGGTACCACACTGAAACAGTCCGTTAAACCTGGTTTCGATCAATATTTTAGAGGATAACGCATGTTAGGTCTGGGTTAGGTCTAGGATTTGCCCTCATCAGGCTCATACTTTCGCGTTTTTCACATACTTGTTGAACAGGTCCTGGGTTTTTTCTGGATTGCATCACGTAGTAATGTAGTACCACACTGAAACAGTCAATGAAACCTGGTTTCCATCAATATTTCAGAGGACAACGCTAGTTAGTTTCTGGGATAGGTCTGGGATTTGCCGTCATCAGTGTCATACTTTCGCATTTTTCACATACTTGTTAAACGGATCCTGTGATTTTTTCTGGTTTGGATCACGTAGTAATGTGGTACCACACTGAAACATTCAATTAAACCTGGTCTTGATAAATATTTTAAAGGATAACGCATGTTAGGTCTGGGTTAGGTCTCTGATTTGCCCTCATCAGGCTCATACTTTCGCATATTTCTCATACTTCATGGCTGGATCCTGGGCTATTTCTGGATTGGATCACGTAGTAAAGTGGTACCACACTGAAACATGCAATGAAACCTGGTCTGCATAAATATTTTAGAGGATAACGCATCCTAGGTCTGGGTTAGGTCTAAGATTTGCCCTCATCAGGCTCACAGTTTCGCGTTTTTCACATACTTGTTGAACAGATCCTGGGTTTTTTCTGGTTTGGATCACGAAGTAGTGTGCTACCACACTGAAACAGTCAATTAAACTTGGTTTCGCTCAATATTTTAGAAGATAACGTATGTTAGGTCTAGGTTAGGCCTGGGATTTTCACTCATCAGACTCATACTTTCGCATTCTTCACATACTTGTTGAACGGATCCTGGGTTTTTTCTGGTTTGGATCACGTAGTAATGTGCGACCACACTGAAACGGTCCATTAAACCTGGTTTCGATCAATATTTTAGAGAATAATTCATGTTAGGTCTAGGATAGGTCTGGGATTTGCTCTCATCAGGCACATTCTTTCGCATATTTCTCATACTTGATGGCTAGATCCTGGGCTTTTTCTGGATTGCACCACGTAGTAATGAAGTACAACACTGAAACAGTAAATTAAACCTGGTTTCCATCAATATCTTAGAGGACAACGCAAGTTAGGTCTGGGATAGGTCTGGGATTTGCCCTCATCAGGCTCATACTTTCGCGTTTTTCACATACTTGTTGAACAGATCCTGCGTTTTTTCTGGTTTGGATCACGCAGTAGTGTGGTACCACACTGAAACAGTCCATTAAACCTGGTTTGGATCAATATTTTAGAGGATAACGCATGTTAGGTCTAGGTTAGGTCAGGGATTTTCACTCATCAGACTCATACTTTCGCATAATTCTCATACTTCATGGCTAGATCCTGGGCTGTTTCAGGATTGTATCACGTAGTAATGTGGTACCACGCTGAAACAGTCGATTGAACCTGGTTTCGAACAATATTTTAGAGGATAATGCATGTTAGGTCTGGGTTAGATCTAGGATTTGCCACCATCAGGCTCATACTTTCGCATATTTCTCATACTTCACGGCTAGATCCTGGGCTGTTTCTGGATTGGATCACGCAGTAGTGTGGTACCACACCGATACAGTCAATTAAACCTGGTTTCGGTCAATATTTTAGAGGATAACGCTAGTTATGTCTGGTACAGGTCTGGGATTTGCTCTCATCAGGCTCATTCTTTCGCATATTTCTATACTTGATGGCTAGATCCTGGGCATTTTCTGTAATGCATCACGTAGTAATGTAGTACCACACTGAAGCAGTCAATGAAACCTGGTTTCCATCAATATTTTAGAGGATAACGCATGTTAGGTCTAGGTTAGGCCTGGGATTTTCACTCATCAGACTCATACCTTCGCATTCTTCACATACTTGTTGAACGGATCCTGGGTTTTTTCCGGTTTGGTTCACGTAGCAATGAGGTACCACACTGAAACATTCAATTAAACCTGGTCTTGATAAATATTTTAGAGGATAACGTATGTTAGGTCTGGGTTACGTCTAGGATTTGCCCTCATCAGGCTCATACTTTCGCATATTTCTCATACTTCATGGCTAGATCCTGGGTTTTTTTCTGGTTTGGATCACGTAGTAGTGTGGTACCACACTGAAACAGTCCATTAAACCTGGTTTCGATCAATATTATAGAGGATAACGCATGCTAGGTCTGGGTTAGGTCTAGGATTTGCCCTCATCAGGCTCATACTTTCGCGTTTTTCACATACTTGTTGAACAGATCCTGGGTTTTTTCTGGATTGCATCACGTAGTAATGTAGTACCACACTGAAACAGTCAATGAAACCTGGTTTCCATCAATATTTTAGAGGACAACGCTAGTTAGGTCTGGGATAGATCTGGGATTTGCCCTCATCAGTGTCATACTTTCGCATTTTTCACATACTTGTTGAACGGATCCTGGATTTTTTCTGGTTTCGATCACGTAGTAATGTGGTACCACACTGAAACATTCAATTAAACCTGGTCTTGATAAATATTTTAGAGGATAACGCATGTTAGGTCTGGGTTAGGTCTAGGATTTGCCCTCATCAGGCTCATACTTTCGCATTCTTCACATACTTGTGGAACAGATCCTGGGTTATTTTCTGGTTTGGATCACATAGTAATGTGGTACCACACTGAAACAGTCGATTAAACCAGGCTTCGATCAATATTTTAGGGGATAACGCATGTTAGGTCTAGGTTAGGCCTGGGATTTTCACTCATCAGACTCATACTTTCGCATTCTTCACATACTTGTTGAACGGTTCCTGGGTTTTTTCTGGTTTGGATCACGTAGTAATGTGGTACCACACTGAAACAATCAATTAAACCTGGTTTCGGTCAATATTTTAGAGGATAACGCTAGTTATGTCTGGTATAGGTCTGGGATTTGCTCTCATCAGGCTCATTCTTTCGCATGTTTCTCATACTTGATGGCTAGATCCGGGGCTTTTTCTGGATTGCATCACGTAGTAATGTGGTACCACACTGAAACATTCAATTAAACCTGGTCTTGATAAATATTTCAGAGGATAACGCATGTTAGGTCTGGGTTAGGTCTAGGATTTGCCCACATCAGGCTCATACTTTCGCATATTTCTTATACTTCATGGATAGATCCTGGGCTATTTGTGTATTGGATCACGTAGTAATGTGGTACCACACCGAAACAGTCAATTAAACCTGGTTTCGGTCAATATTTTAGAGGATACCGCTAGTTATGTCTGGTATAGGTCTGGGATTTGCTCTCATCAGGCTCATTCTTTCGCATGTTTCTCATACTTGATGGCTAGATCCGGGGCTTTTTCTGGATTGCATCACGTAGTAATGAAGTACGACACTGAAACAGTCAATTAAACCTGGTTACCATCAATATTTTAGAGGACAACGCATGTTAGGTATAGGTTAGGCCTGGGATTTGCCCTCATCAGGATCATACTTTCGCAGTTTTAACATACATGTTGACCTGATCGAGGGTTTTTTTTGCTTTGGATCACGTAGTAAAGTGGTACCACACTGAAGCAGTCCATTAAACCAGGTATCGATCAATATTTTAGAGGATAACGCATCTTAGGTCTGGGTTAGGTCTAAGATTTGCCCTCATCAGGCTCACAGTTTCGCGTTTTTCACATACTTGTTGAACAGATCCTGGGTTTTTTCTGGTTTGGATCACGTAGTAAAGTGGTACCACACTGAAGCGGTCAATTAAACCTGGTTTCGATCAATATTTTAGAGGATAACGCGAGTTAGGTCCGGGATAGGTCTGAGATTTGCCCTCATCAGACTCATACTTTCGCACACTTCACATACTCGTTGAGCTGATCCTGGGTTTTTTTCTGGTTTGGATCACGTAGTAATGTGGTACCACACTGAAACAGTCCATTAAACCCGGTTTCGATCAATACTATTGAGGATAACGCATGTTAGGTCTTGGTTAGGCCTGGGATTTTCACTCATCAGACTAATACTTTCGCATTCTTCACATACTTGTTGAACGGATCTTGGGTTTCTTCTGGTGTGGATCACGTAGTAATGTGGTACCACACTGAAACAATCAATTAAACCTGGTCTTGATAAATATTTTAGAGGAGAACGCATGTTAGGTCTGGGTTAGGTCTAGGATTTGCCCTCATCAGGCTCATACTTTCGCATATTTCTTATACTTCATGGATAGATCCTGTGCTATTTCTGGATTGCATCACGTAGTAATGTGGTACCACACCGAAACAGTCAATTAAACCAGGTTTCGGTCAATATTTTAGAGGATAACGCTAGTTATGTCTGGTATAGGTCTAAGATTTGCCCTCATCAGGCTCACAGTTTCGCGTTTTTCACATACTTGTTGAACAGATCCTGGGTTTTTTCTGGTTTGGATCACGTAGTAAAGTGGTACCACACTGAAACGGTCAATTAAACCTGGTTTCGATCAATATTTTAGAGGATAACGCGAGTTAGGTCCGGGATAGGTCTGAGATTTGCCCTCATGAGACTCATACTTTCGCACACTTCACCTACTCGTTGAACGGATCCTGGGTTTTTTCTGGTTTGGTTCACGTAGTAATGTGGTACCATACTGAAACAATCAATTAAACCTGGTCTTGATAAATATTTTAGAGGATAACGCATGTTAGGTCTGGGTTAGGTCTAGGATTTGCCCCCATCAGCCTCATACTTTCGCATATTTCTCATACTTCATAGCTAGATCCTGGGCTGTTTCTGGATTGTATCACGTAGTAATGTGGTACCACACCGAAACAGTCAATTAAACCTGGTTTCGATCAATATTTTAGAGGATAACGCAAGTTAGGTCTGGGATAGGTCTGGTATTCGCCCTCATCAGGCTCATATTTTCCCGTTTTTCACATACTTGTTGAACTGAACCTGGGTTTTTTCTGGTATGGATCACGTAGTAATGTGGTACCACACTGAAACAGTCGATTAAACCTGGTTTCGATCAATATTTTAGAGGATAACGCAAGTTAGGTCTGGGTTAGGTCTAGGATTTGCCCTCGTCAGGCTCATACTTTCGCATATTTCTCATACTTCATGGCTAGATCCTGGGCTATTTCTGGATTGGATCACGTAGTAATGTGGTACCACACTGAAACAGTCAATTAAACCTGGTTTCGATCAATATTTTAGAGGATAACGCAAGTAAGGTCCGGGATAGGTCTGAGATTTGCCCTCATCAGACTCATACTTTCGCACACTTCACATACTCGTTGAGCTGATCCTGGGTTTTTTTCTGGTTTGGATCACGTAGTAATGTGGTACCATACTGAAACAGTCCATTAAACCTGGTTTCGATCAATACTATTGAGGATAACGCATGTTAGGTCTTGGTTAGGCCTGGGATTTTCACTCATCAGACTAATACTTTCGCATTCTTCACATACTTGTTGAACGGATCTTGGGTTTTTTCTGGTGTGGATCACGTAGTAATGTGGTACCACACTGAAACAATCAATTAAACCTGGTCTTGATAAATATTTTAGAGGATAACGCATGTTAGGTCTGGGTTAGGTCTAGGATTTGCCCTCATCGGGCTCATACTTTCGCATATTTCTTATACTTCATGGATAGATCGTGGGCTATTTCTGGATTGCATCACGTAGTAATGTGGTACCACACCGAAACAGTCAATTAAACCAGGTGTCGGTCAATATTTTAGAGGATAACGCTAGTTATGTCTGGTATAGGTCTGGGATTTGCTCTCATCAGGCTCATTCTTTCGCATATTTCTCATACCTGATGGCTAGATCCGGGGCTTTTTCTGGATTGCATCACGTAGTAATGAAGTACGACTCTGAAAGAGTCAATTAAACCTGGTTTCCAACAATATTTTACAGGACAACGCATGCTAGGTATAGGTTAGGCCTGGGATTTGCCCTCATCAGGGTCATACTTTCGCAGTTTTAACATACATGTTGACCTGATCGAGGGTTTTTTCTGCTTTGGATCACGTAGCAATGAGGTACCACACTGAAACATTCAATTAAACCTGGTCTTGATAAATATTTTAGAGGATATCGCATCTTAGGTCTGGGTTAGGTCTAGGATTTGCCCTCATCAGGCTCATACTTTCGCATATTTCTCATACTTCATGGCTGGACCCTGGGCTATTTCTGGATTGGATCACGTAGTAAAGTGGTACCACACTGAAACGTTCAATGAAACCTGGTTTGGATAAATATTTTAGAGGATATCGCATCTTAGGTCTGGGTTAGGTCTAGGATTTGCCCTCATCAGGCTCATTCTTTCGCATATTTCTCATACTTGATGGCTAGATCCGGGGCTTTTTCTGGATTGCATCACGTAGTAATGAAGTACGACACTGAAACAGTCAATTAAACCTGGTTTCCATCAATATTTTACAGGACAACGCATGTTATGTCTAGGTTAGGCCTGGGATTTGCCCTCATCAGACTCATACTTTCGCATTTTTCACATACTTGTTGAACAGATCCTGGGTTTTTTTCTGGTTTGGATCACGTAGTAGTGTGGTACCACACTGAAACAGTCGATTAAACCTGGTTTCGATCAATATTTTTGAGGATAACGCATGTTAGGTCTAGGTTAGGCCTGGGATTTGCCCACATCAGGCTCATACTTTCGCATAGTTCTCATACTTCATAGCTAGATCCTGGGCTATTTCTGCATTGGATACCGTAGTAATGTGGTACCACACTGAAACAGTCCACTCAACGTGGTTTCGATCAATATTTTAGAGGATAACGCATGTTATGTCTAGGTTAGGCCTGGGATTTGCCCTCATCAGACTCATACTTTCGGATTTTTCACATACTTGTTGAACAGATCCTGGGTTTTTTCTGGTATGGATCACGCAGTAAAGTGGTACCACACTGGAACAGTCCATTAAACCTGGTTTCGATCAATATTTTAGAGGATAACGCATGTTAGGTCTAGGTTAGGACTGGTATTTGCCCCCATCAGACTCATACTTACGCATACTTCACATACCTGTTAAACAGATCCTGGGTTTTTTTCTGGTTTGGATCATGTAGCAATGTGGTACCACACTGAAACAGTCCATTAAACCTGGTTTCGATCAATATTTTTGAGGATAACGCATGTTAGGTCTAGGTTAGGCCTGGGATTTGCCCTCATCAGGCTCATACTTTCGCATATTTCTCATACTTCATAGATAGATCCTGGGCTATTTCTGCATTGGATACCGTAGTAATGTGGTACCACACTGAAACAGTCCACTCAACGTGGTTTCGATCAATATTTTAGAGGATAACGCATGTTATGTCTAGGTTAGGCCTGGGATTTGCCCTCATCAGACTCATACTTTCGGATTTTTCACATACTTGTTGAACAGATCGTGGGTTTTTTCTGGTTTGGATCACGTAGTAATGTGGTACCACACTGAAACAGTCCATTAAACCTGGTTTCGATCAATATTTTTGAGGATAACGCATGTTAGGTCTAGGTTAGGCCTGGGATTTGCCCTCATCAGACTCATACTTTCGCATTTTTCACATACTTGTTGAACAGATCCTGGGTTTTTTTCTGGTTTGGATCACGTAGTAGTGTGGTACCACACTGAAACAGTCGATTAAACCTGGTTTCGATCAATATTTTTGAGGATAACGCATGTTAAGTCTAGGTTAGGCCTGGGATTTGCCCTCATCAGGCTCATACTTTCGCATATTTCTCATACTTCATAGATAGATCCTGGGCTATTTCTGCATTGGATACCGTAGTAATGTGGTACCACACTGAAACAGTCCACTCAACGTGGTTTCGATCAATATTTTAGAGGATAACGCAGGTTATGTCTAGGTTAGGCCTGGGATTTGCCCTCATCAGACTCATACTTTCGGATTTTTCACATACTTGTTGAACAGATTCTGGGTTTTTTCTGGTATGGATCACGCAGTAAAGTGGTACCACACTGGAACAGTCCATTAAACCTGGTTTCGATCAATATTTTAGAGGATAACACATGTTAGGTCTAGGTTAGGCCTGGGATTTGCCCTCATCAGGGTCATACTTTCGCAGTTTTAACATAGATGTTGACCTGATCGAGGGTTTTTTCTGCTTTGGATCACGTAGTAAAGTGGTGCCACACTAAAACAGTCCATTAAGCCTGGTTTCGATCAATATTTTAGAGAATAACGCATGTTAGGTCTAGGTTAGGCCTGGGATTTGCCCCCATCAGACTCATACTTACGCATACTTCACATACTTGTTAAACAGATCCTGGGTTTTTTTCTGGTTTGGATCACGCAGTAAAGTGGTACCACACTGGAACAGTCCATTAAACCTGGTTTCGAACAATATTTTAGAGGATAACACATGTTAGGTCTAGGTTAGGCCTGGGATTTGCCCTCATCAGACTCATACTTTCGGACTTTTCACATACTTGTTGAACAGATTCTGGGTTTTTTCTGATTTGGATCACGCAGTAATGTGGTACCACACTGCAACAGTCCACTAAACCTGGTTTCGATCAATATTTTAGAGGATAACGCATGTTATGTCTAGGTTAGGCCTGGTATTTGCCCCCATCAGACTCATACTTACGCATACTTCACATACTTGTTAAACAGATCCGGGGTTTTTTTCTGGTTTGGATCATGTAGTAATGTGGTACCACACTGAAACAGTCGATTAAACCTGGTTTCGCTCAATATTTTTGAGGATAACGCATGTTAGGTCTAGGTTAGGCCTGGGATTATCACTCATCAGACTCATACTTTCGCATTCTTCACATACTTGTTGAACGGATCCTTGGTTTTTTCTGGTTTGGATCACGTAGTAATGTGGTACCACACTGAAACATTCAATTAAACCTGGTCTTGATAAATATTTTACAGGATAACGCATGTTAGGCCTGGGTAAGATCTAGGATTTGCCATCATCAGGCTCATACTTTCGCACATTTCTAATACTTCATGGCTAGATCCTGGGCTATTTCTGGATTGGATCACGTAGTAATGTGGTACCACACTGAAACAGTCGATTAAACCTGGTTTCGATCAATATTTTTGAGGATAACGCTTGTTAGGTCTAGGTTAGGCCTGGGATTTGCCCTCATCAGGCTCATACTTTCGCATATTTCTCATACTTCATAGATAGATCCTGGGCTAGTTCTGCATCGGATCACGCAGTAATGTGGTACCACACTGAAACAGTCCACTCAACGTGGTTTCGATCAATATTTTAGGGGATAACGCAAGTTATGTCTGGGATAGGTCTGGGATTTGCCCTCATCAGGCTCATACTTTCGCGGTTCTCACATACTTGTTGAACAGATACTGGGTTTTTTCTGGTGTGGATCAGGTAGTAATGTGGTACCACACTGAAACAGTCCATTAATCCTGGTTTCGATCAGTATTTTAGAGGATAACACATGTTAGGTCTAGGTTAGGCCTGGGATTTTCACCCATCAGACTCATACTTTCGCATTCTTCACATGCTTGTTGAACGGATCCTGGGTTTTTTCTGGTTTGGATCACGTAGTAATGTGGTACCACACTGAAACATACATTTAAACCTGGTCTTGATAAATATTTTTGAGGATAACGCATGTTAGGTCTGGGTTTGGTCTAGGATTTGCCCTAATCAGGCTCACACTTTCGCATATTTCTCATACTTCATGGCTAGATCCTGGGCTATTTCTCGATTGGATCACGTGGTAATGTGGTACCACACTGAAACAGTCAATTAAACCAGGTTTCGATCAATACTTTAGAGGATATCGCAAGTTAGGTCTGGGATAGGTCTGGGATTTGCCCTCATCAGGCTCATACTTTCACGTTTTTCACATACTTGTTGAACAGATCCTGGGTTTTATTTTGTTTGGATCAGGTAGTAATGAGGTACCACACTGAAACAGTCCATTAAACCTGGTTTCGATCAATATTTTAGAGGATAACGCATGTTAGGACAAGTTTAGACCTGGGATTTGCCCTCATCAGGGACATACTTTCGCAGTTTTAACATACATGTTGACCTAATCTAGGGTTTTTTCTGCTTTGGATCACGTAGTAAAGTGGTACCACACTAAAACAGTCCATTAAACCTGGTTTCGATAAATATTTTAGAGGACAACGCATGTTAGGTCAAGTTTAGGCCTGGGATTTGCCCTCATCAGGGACATACTTTCGCAGGTTTAACATACATGTTGACCTAATCGAGGGTTTTTTCTGCTTTGGATCACGTAGTAAAGTGGTACCACACTAAAACAGTCAATTAAACCTGGTTTCGATCAATATTTTAGAGGACAACGCAAGTTAGGTCTGGGATAGTTCTGGGATATGCCCTCATCAGGCTCATACTTTCGCGTTTTTCACATTCTTGTTGAACAGATCCTGGGTTTTTTTTTGTTTGGATCAGGTAGTAATGAGGTACCACACTGAAGCAGTCCATTAAACCTGGTTTCGATCAATATTTTAGAGGATAACGCATGTTAGGTCAAGTTTAGGCCTGGGATTTGCCCTCATCAGGGACATACTTTCGCAGTTTTAACATACATGTTGACCTAATCGAGGGTTTTTTCTGCTTTGGATCACGTAGTAAAGTGGTACCACACTAAAACAGTCAATTAAACCTGGTTTCGATCAATATTTTAGAGGACAACGCATGTTAGGTCAAGTTTAGGCCTGGGATTTGCCCTCATCAGGGACATACTTTCGCAGTTTTAACATACATGTTGACCTAATCGAGGGTTTTTTCTGCTTTGGATCACGTAGTAAAGTGGTACCACACTAAAACAGTCCATTAAACCTGGTTTCGATCAATATTTTTGAGGATAACGCATGTTAGGTCTAGGTTTGGCCTGGGATTTGCCCTCATCAGTCTCATACTTTCGCATATTTCTCATACTTCATAGCTAGATCCTGGGCTATTTCTGCATTGGATCACGCAGTAATGTGGTACCACACTGAAACAGTCAATTAGACCTGGTCTCGATCAATATTTTAGAGGATAACGCATGTTAGGTCTGGGTTAGGTCTGGGATTTGCCCCCATCAGACTCATAGTTTCGCATTTTTCACATACTGGTTGAACAGATCCTGGGTTTTTTCTGGTTTGGATCAGGCAGTAATGTGGTACCACACTGAAACAGTCCACTCAACGTGGTTTCGATCAATATTTTGGAGGATAACGCATGTTATGTCTAGGTTAGTCCTGGGATTTGCCCTCATCAGGCTCATACTTTCGCATATTTCTCATACTTCATAGCTAGATCCAGGGCTATTTCTGCATTGGATCACGCAGTAATGTGGTACCACACTGAAACAGTCCACTCAACGTGGTTTCGATGAATATTTTAGAGGATAACTCATGTTAGGTCTAGGTTAGACCTGGGATTTGCCCTCATCAGAGTCATACTTTCGCATTTTTAACATACATGTTGACCTGATCGAGGGTTTTTTCTGCTTTGGGTCACGTAGTAGAGTGGTACCACACTGCAACAGTCCACTAAACCTGGTTTCGATCAATATTTTAGAGGATAACGCAAGTTAGGTCTGGGATAGGTCTGGGATTCGCCCTCATCAGGCTCATACTTTCGCGTTTTTCACATACTTCTTGAACAGATCCTCGGTTTTTTCTGGTTTGGATCACGTAGTAATGTGGTACCACACTGAAACAGTCCATTAAACCTGGTTTCGATCAATATTTTAGAGGATAACGCATGTTAGGTCTAGGTTAGGTCTAGGATTTGCCCTCATCAGGATCATACTTTCGCATACTTCACATACTTGTTGAACAGATCCTGGGTTTTTTTCTGGTTTGGATCACGTAGTAATGTGGTACCACACTGAAACAGTCCATTAAACCTGGTTTCGATCAATATTTTTGAGGATAAGACATGTTAGGTCTATGTTAGGTCTGGGATTTGCTCTCATCAGGGTCATACTTTCGCATATTTCTCATACTTCATAGATAGATCCTGGGCTAATTCTGCATCAGATCGCGCAGTAATGTGGTGCCACACTGAAACAGTCCACTCAACGTGGTTTCGATCAATATTTTAGAGGATAACGCATGTTATGTCTAGGTTAGGCCTGGGATTTGCCCTCATCAGGCTCATACTTTCGCATATTTCTCATACTTCATAGCTAGATCCTGGGCTATTTCTGCATCGGATCACGCAGTAATGTGATACCACAATGAAACAGTCCACTCAACGTGGTTTCGATCAATATTTTAGAGGACAACGCATGTTATGTCTAGGTTAGGCCTGGGATTTGCCCTCATCAGGAACATACTTTCGCATTTTTCACATACTTGTTGAACAGATCCTGGGTTTTTTTCTGGTTTGGATCACGTAGTAGTGTGGTACCACCCTGAAACAGTCGATTAAACCTGGTTTCGATCAATATTTTTGAGGATAACGCATGTTAGGTCTAGGTTAGGCCTGGGATTTGCCCTCATCAGGCTCATACTTTCGCATATTTCTCATACTTCATAGGTAGATCCTGGGCTATTTCTGCATTGGATACCGTAGTAATGTGGTACCACACTGAAACAGTCCACTCAACGTGGTTTCGATCAATATTTTAGAGGATAACGCATGTTATGTCTAGGTTAGGCCTGGGATTTGCCCTCATCAGACTCATACTTTCGGATTTTTCACATACTTGTTGAACAGATCCTGGGTTTTTTCTGGTATGGATCACGCAGTAAAGTGGTGCCACACTAAAACAGTCCATTAAACCTGGTTTCGATCAATATTTTAGAGGATAACGCGCGTTAGGTCTAGGTTAGGCCTGGGATTTGCCCTCATCAGTGTCACACTTTCGCAGTTTTAACATACATGCTGACCTAATCGAGGGTTCTTTCTGATTTGGATCACCCAGTAATGTGGTACCACACTGCAACAGTCCACTAAACCTGGTTTCGATCAATATTTTAGACGATAACGCATGTTATGTCTAGGTTAGGCCTGGTATTTGCCCCCATCAGACTCATACTTACGCATACTTCACATACTTGTTAAACAGATCCTGGGTTTTTTTCTGGTTTCGATCATGTAGTAATGTGGTACCACACTGAAACAGTCGATTAAACCTGGTTTCGCTCAATATTTTTGAGGATAACGCATGTTAGGTCTAGGTTAGGCCTGGGTTTATCACTCATCAGACTCATACTTTCGCATTCTTCACATACTTGTTGAACGGATCCTGGGTTTTCTCTGGTTTGCATCACGTAGTAATGTGGTACCACACTGAAACATTCAATTAAACCTGGTCTTGATAAATATCTTACAGGATAACGCATGTTAGGCCTGGGTAAGGTCTAGGATTTGCCATCATCAGGCTCATACTTTCGCACATTTCTAATACTTCATGGCTAGATCCTGGGCTATTTCTGGATTGGATCACGTAGTAATGTGGTACCACACTGAAACAGTCCATTAAACCTGGTTTCGATCAATATTCTTGAGGATAACGCATGTTAGGTCTAGGTTAGGTCTGGGATTTGCTCTCATCAGGCTCATTCTTTCGCATATATCTCATACTTCATGGCTAGATCCTCGGCTATTTCTGGATTGGATCACGTAGTAATGTGGTACCACACTGAAACAGTCAATTAAACCTGGTTTCGATCAATATTTTAGAGGATAACGCATGTTAGGTCTGGGACAGGTCTGGGATTTGCCCTCATCAGACCCATACTTTCGCATATTTCTCATACTTCATGGCTAGATCCTGGGCTTTTTCTGCATTGGATCACGTAGTAATGTGGTACCACTCTGAAACAGTCCACTCAACGTGGTTTCGATCAATATTTTAGAGGATAACGCATGTTATGTCTAGGTTAGGCCTGGGATTTGCCCTCATCAGGCTCATACTTTCGCATATTTCTCATACTTCATAGCTAGATCCTGGGCTATTTCTGCATCGGATCACGCAGTAATGTGGTACCACAATGAAACAGTTCACTCAACGTGGTTTCGATCAATATTCTAGAGGATAACGCATGTTGTGTCTAGGTTAGGCCTGGGATTTGCCCTCATCAGACTCATACTTTCGCATTTTTCACATACTTGTTGAACAGATCCTGGGTTTTTTTCTGGTTTGGATCACGTAGTAGTGTGGTACCACCCTGAAACAGTCGATTAAACCTGGTTTCGATCAATATTTTTGAGGATAACGCATGTTAGGTCTAGGTTAGGCCTGGGATTTGCCCTCATCAGGCTCATACTTTCGCATATTTCTCATACTTCATAGGTAGATCCTGGGCTATTTCTGCATTGGATACCGTAGTAATGTGGTACCACACTGAAACAGTCCACTCAACGTGGTTTCGATCAATATTTTAGAGGATAACGCATGTTATGTCTAGGTTAGGCCTGGGATTTGCCCTCATCAGACTCATACTTTCGGATTTTTCACATACTTGTTGAACAGATCCTGGGTTGTTTCTGGTATGGATCACGCAGCAAAGTGGTGCCACACTAAAACAGTCCATTAAACCTGGATTCGATCAATATTTTAGAGGATAACGCATGTTAGGTCTAGGTTAGGCCTGGGATTTGCCCTCATCAGTGTCATACTTTCGCAGTTTTAACATACATGCTGACCTAATCGACGGTTCTTTCTGATTTGGATCACGCAGTAATGTGGTACCACACTGCAACAGTCCACTAAACCTGGTTTCGATCAATATTTTAGACGATAACGCATGTTATGTCTAGGTTAGGCCTGGTATTTGCCCCCATCAGACTCATACTTACGCATACTTCACATACTTGTTAAACAGATCCTGGGTTTTTTTCTGGTTTCGATCATGTAGTAATGTGGTACCACACTGAAACAGTCGATTAAACCTGGTTTCGCTCAATATTTTTGAGGATAACGCATGTTAGGTCTTGGTTAGGCCTGGGTTTATCACTCATCAGACTCATACTTTCGCATTCTTCACATACTTGTTGAACGCATCCTGGGTTTTCTCTGGTTTGCATCACGTAGTAATGTGGTACCACACTGAAACATTCAATTAAACCTGGTCTTGATAAATATTTTAGAGGATAACGCATGTTAGGCCTGGGTAAGGTCTAGGATTTGCCATCATCAGGCTCATACTTTCGCACATTTCTAAAACTTCATGGCTAGATCCTGGGCTATTTCTGGATTGGATTACGTAGTAATGTGGTACCACACTGAAACAGTCCATTAAACCTGGTTTCGATCAATATTCTTGAGGATAACGCATGTTAGGTCTAGGTTAGGTCTGGGATTTGCTCTCATCAGGCTCATTCTTTCGCATATATCTCATACTTCATGGCTAGATCCTCGGCTATTTCTGGATTGGATCACGTAGTAATGTGGTACCACACTGAAACAGTCAATTAAACCTGGTTTCGATCAATATTTTAGAGGATAACGCATGTTAGGTCTGGGATAGGTCTGGGATTTACCCTCATCAGACCCATACTTTCGCATATTTCTCATACTTCATGGCTAGATCCTGGGCTTTTTCTGCATTGGATCACGTAGTAATATGGTACCACTCTGAAACAGTCCACTCAACGTGGTTTCGATCAATATTTTAGAGGATAACGCATGTTATGTCTAGGTTAGGCCTGGGATTTGCCCTCATCAGACTCATACTTTCGGATTTTTCACATACTTGTTGAACAGATCCTGGGTTTTTTCTGGTATGGATCACGCAGTAAAGTGGTGCCACACTAAAACAGTCCATTAAACCTGGTTTCGATCAATATTTTAGAGGATAACGCGCGTTAGGTCTAGGTTAGGCCTGGGATTTGCCCTCATCAGTGTCACACTTTCGCAGTTTTAACATACATGCTGACCTAATCGAGGGTTCTTTCTGATTTGGATCACGCAGTAATGTGGTACCACACTGCAACAGTCCACTAAACCTGGTTTCGATCAATATTTTAGACGATAACGCATGTTATGTCTAGGTTAGGCCTGGTATTTGCCCCCATCAGACTCATACTTACGCATACTTCACATACTTGTTAAACAGATCCTGGGTTTTTTTCTGGTTTCGATCATGTAGTAATGTGGTACCACACTGAAACAGTCGATTAAACCTGGTTTCGCTCAATATTTTTGAGGATAACGCATGTTAGGTCTAGGTTAGGCCTGGGTTTATCACTCATCAGACTCATACTTTCGCATTCTTCACATACTTGTTGAACGGATCCTGGGTTTTCTCTGGTTTGCATCACGTAGTAATGTGGTACCACACTGAAACATTCAATTAAACCTGGTCTTGATAAATATCTTACAGGATAACGCATGTTAGGCCTGGGTAAGGTCTAGGATTTGCCATCATCAGGCTCATACTTTCGCACATTTCTAATACTTCATGGCTAGATCCTGGGCTATTTCTGGATTGGATCACGTAGTAATGTGGTACCACACTGAAACAGTCCATTAAACCTGGTTTCGATCAATATTCTTGAGGATAACGCATGTTAGGTCTAGGTTAGGTCTGGGATTTGCTCTCATCAGGCTCATTCTTTCGCATATATCTCATACTTCATGGCTAGATCCTCGGCTATTTCTGGATTGGATCACGTAGTAATGTGGTACCACACTGAAACAGTCAATTAAACCTGGTTTCGATCAATATTTTAGAGGATAACGCATGTTAGGTCTGGGACAGGTCTGGGATTTGCCCTCATCAGACCCATACTTTCGCATATTTCTCATACTTCATGGCTAGATCCTGGGCTTTTTCTGCATTGGATCACGTAGTAATGTGGTACCACTCTGAAACAGTCCACTCAACGTGGTTTCGATCAATATTTTAGAGGATAACGCATGTTATGTCTAGGTTAGGCCTGGGATTTGCCCTCATCAGACTCATACTATCGCATTTTTCACATACTTGTTGAACAGATCCTGGGTTTTTTTCTGGCTTGGATCACGTAGTAGTGTGGTACCACACTGAAACAGTCGATTAAACCTGGTTTCGATCAATATTTTTGAGGATAACGCATGTTAGGTCTAGGTTAGGCCTGGGATTTGCCCTCATCAGGCTCATACTTTCGCATATTTCTCACACTTCATAGATAGATCCTGGGCTAATTCTGCATCGGATCGCGCAGTAATGTGGTGCCACACTGAAACAGTCCACTCAACGTGGTTTCGATCAATATTTTAGAGGATAACGCATGTTATGTCTAGGTTAGGCCTGGGATTTGCCCTCATCAGACTCATACTTTCGGATTTTTCACATACTTGTTGAACAGATCCTGGGTTTTTTCTGGTATGGATCACGCAGTAAAGTGGTGCCACACAAAAACAGTCCATTAAACCTGGATTCGATCAATATTTTAGAGGATAACGCATGTTAGGTCTAGGTTAGGCCTGGGATTTGCCCTCATCAGTGTCATACTTTCGCAGTTTTAACATACATGCTGACCTAATCGAGGGTTCTTTCTGATTTGGATCACGCAGTAATGTGGTACCACACTGCAACAGTCCACTAAACCTGGTTTCGATCAATATTTTAGACGATAACGCATGTTATGTCTAGGTTAGGCCTGGTATTTGCCCCCATCAGACTCATACTTACGCATACTTCACATACTTGTTAAACAGATCCTGGGTTTTTTTCTGGCTTCGATCATGTAGTAATGTGGTACCACACTGAAACAGTCGATTAAACCTGGTTTCGCTCAATATTTTTGAGGATAACGCATGTTAGGTCTAGGTTAGGCCAGGGTTTATCACTCATCAGACTCATACTTTCGCATTCTTCACATACTTGTTGAACGGATCCTGGGTTTTCTCTGGTTTGCATCACGTAGTAATGTGGTACCACACTGAAACATTCAATTAAACCTGGTCTTGATAAATATCTTACAGGATAACGCATGTTAGGCCTGGGTAAGGTCTAGGATTTGCCATCATCAGGCTCATACTTTCGCACATTTCTAATACTTCATGGCTAGATCCTGGGCTATTTCTGGATTGGATCACGTAGTAATGTGGTACCACACTGAAACAGTCCATTAAACCTGGTTTCGATCAATATTCTTGAGGATAACGCATGTTAGGTCTAGGTTAGGTCTGGGATTTGCTCTCATCAGGCTCATTCTTTCGCATATATCTCATACTTCATGGCTAGATCCTCGGCTATTTCTGGATTGGATCACGTAGTAATGTGGTACCACACTGAAACAGTCAATTAAACCTGGTTTCGATCAATATTTTAGAGGATAACGCATGTTAGGTCTGGGACAGGTCTGGGATTTGCCCTCATCAGACCCATACTTTCGCATATTTCTCATACTTCATGGCTAGATCCTGGGCTTTTTCTGCATTGGATCACGTAGTAATGTGGTACCACTCTGAAACAGTCCACTCAACGTGGTTTCAATCAATATTTTGAAGGATAACGCATGTTATGTCTAGGTTAGGCCTGGGATTTGCCCTCATCAGGCTCATACTTTCGCATATTTCTCATACTTCATAGCTAGATCCTGGGCTATTTCTGCATCGGATCACGCAGTAATGTGGTACCACAATGAAACAGTTCACTCAACGTGGTTTCGATCAATATTCTAGAGGATAACGCATGTTGTGTCTAGGTTAGGCCTGGGATTTGCCCTCATCAGACTCATACTTTCGCATTTTTCACATACTTGTTGAACAGATCCTGGGTTTTTTTCTGGTTTGGATCACGTAGTAGTGTGGTACCACCCTGAAACAGTCGATTAAACCTGGTTTCGATCAATATTTTTGAGGATAACGCATGTTAGGTCTAGGTTAGGCCTGGGATTTGCCCTCATCAGGCTCATACTTTCGCATATTTCTCATACTTCATAGGTAGATCCTGGGCTATTTCTGCATTGGATACCGTAGTAATGTGGTACCACACTGAAACAGTCCACTCAACGTGGTTTCGATCAATATTTTAGAGGATAACGCATGTTATGTCTAGGTTAGGCCTGGGATTTGCCCTCATCAGACTCATACTTTCGGATTTTTCACATACTTGTTGAACAGATCCTGGGTTTTTTCTGGTATGGATCACGCAGTAAAGTGGTGCCACACTAAAACAGTCCATTAAACCTGGATTCGATCAATATTTTAGAGGATAACGCATGTTAGGTCTAGGTTAGGCCTGGGATTTGCCCTCATCAGTGTCATACTTTCGCAGTTTTAACATACATGCTGACCTAATCGAGGGTTCTTTCTGATTTGGATCACGCAGTAATGTGGTACCACACTGCAACAGTCCACTAAACCTGGTTTCGATCAATATTTTAGACGATAACGCATGTTATGTCTAGGTTAGGCCTGGTATTTGCCCCCATCAGACTCATACTTACGCATACTTCACATACTTGTTAAACAGATCCTGGGTTTTTTTCTGGTTTCGATCATGTAGTAATGTGGTACCACACTGAAACAGTCGATTAAACCTGGTTTCGCTCAATATTTTTGAGGATAACGCATGTTAGGTCTTGGTTAGGCCTGGGTTTATCACTCATCAGACTCATACTTTCGCACTCTTCACATACTTGTTGAACGGATCCTGGGTTTTCTCTGGTTTGCATCACGTAGTAATGTGGTACCACACTGAAACATTCAATTAAACCTGGTCTTGATAAATATCTTACAGGATAACGCATGTTAGGCCTGGGTAAGGTCTAGGATTTGCCATCATCAGGCTCATACTTTCGCACATTTCTAAAACTTCATGGCTAGATCCTGGGCTATTTCTGGATTGGATCACGTAGTAATGTGGTACCACACTGAAACAGTCCATTAAACCTGGTTTCGATCAATATTCTTGAGGATAACGCATGTTAGGTCTAGGTTAGGTCTGGGATTTGCTCTCATCAGGCTCATTCTTTCGCATATATCTCATACTTCATGGCTAGATCCTCGGCTATTTCTGGATTGGATCACGTAGTAATGTGGTACCACACTGAAACAGTCAATTAAACCTGGTTTCGATCAATATTTTAGAGGATAACGCATGTTAGGTCTGGGATAGGTCTGGGATTTACCCTCATCAGACCCATACTTTCGCATATTTCTCATACTTCATGGCTAGATCCTGGGCTTTTTCTGCATTGGATCACGTAGTAATATGGTACCACTCTGAAACAGTCCACTCAACGTGGTTTCGATCAATATTTTAGAGGATAACGCATGTTATGTCTAGGTTAGGCCTGGGATTTGCCCTCATCAGACTCATACTTTCGGATTTTTCACATACTTGTTGAACAGATCCTGGGTTTTTTCTGGTATGGATCACGCAGTAAAGTGGTGCCACACTAAAACAGTCCATTAAACCTGGTTTCGATCAATATTTTAGAGGATAACGCGCGTTAGGTCTAGGTTAGGCCTGGGATTTGCCCTCATCAGTGTCACACTTTCGCAGTTTTAACATACATGCTGACCTAATCGAGGGTTCTTTCTGATTTGGATCACGCAGTAATGTGGTACCACACTGCAACAGTCCACTAAACCTGGTTTCGATCAATATTTTAGACGATAACGCATGTTATGTCTAGGTTAGGCCTGGTATTTGCCCCCATCAGACTCATACTTACGCATACTTCACATACTTGTTAAACAGATCCTGGGTTTTTTTCTGGTTTCGATCATGTAGTAATGTGGTACCACACTGAAACAGTCGATTAAACCTGGTTTCGCTCAATATTTTTGAGGATAACGCATGTTAGGTCTAGGTTAGGCCTGGGTTTATCACTCATCAGACTCATACTTTCGCATTCTTCACATACTTGTTGAACGGATCCTGGGTTTTCTCTGGTTTGCATCACGTAGTAATGTAGTACCACAATGAAACATTCAATTAAACCTGGTCTTGATAAATATCTTACAGGATAACGCATGTTAGGCCTGGGTAAGGTCTAGGATTTGCCATCATCAGGCTCATACTTTCGCACATTTCTAATACTTCATGGCTAGATCCTGGGCTATTTCTGGATTGGATCACGTAGTAATGTGGTACCACACTGAAACAGTCCATTAAACCTGGTTTCGATCAATATTCTTGAGGATAACGCATGTTAGGTCTAGGTTAGGTCTGGGATTTGCTCTCATCAGGCTCATTCTTTCGAATATATCTCATACTTCATGGCTAGATCCTCGGCTATTTCTGGATTGGATCACGTAGTAATGTGGTACCACACTGAAACAGTCAATTAAACCTGGTTTCGATCAATATTTTAGAGGATAACGCATGTTAGGTCTGGGACAGGTCTGGGATCTGCCCTCATCAGACCCATACTTTCGCATATTTCTCATACTTCATGGCTAGATCCTGGGCTTTTTCTGCATTGGATCACGTAGTAATGTGGTACCACTCTGAAACAGTCCACTCAACGTGGTTTCGATCAATATTTTAGAGGATAACGCATGTTATGTCTAGGTTAGGCCTGGGATTTGCCCTCATCAGACTCATACTATCGCATTTTTCACATACTTGTTGAACAGATCCTGGGTTTTTTTCTGGCTTGGATCACGTAGTAGTGTGGTACCACACTGAAACAGTCGATTAAACCTGGTTTCGATCAATATTTTTGAGGATAACGCATGTTAGGTCTAGGTTAGGCCTGGGATTTGCCCTCATCAGGCTCATACTTTCGCATATTTCTCACACTTCATAGATAGATCCTGGGCTAATTCTGCATCGGATCGCGCAGTAATGTGGTGCCACACTGAAACAGTCCACTCAACGTGGTTTCGATCAATATTTTAGAGGATAACGCATGTTATGTCTAGGTTAGGCCTGGGATTTGCCCTCATCAGACTCATACTTTCGGATTTTTCACATACTTGTTGAACAGATCCTGGGTTTTTTCTGGTATGGATCACGCAGTAAAGTGGTACCACACTAAAACAGTCCATTAAACCTGGATTCGATCAATATTTTAGAGGATAACGCATGTTAGGTCTAGGTTAGGCCTGGGATTTGCCCTCATCAGTGTCATACTTTCGCAGTTTTAACATACATGCTGACCTAATCGAGGGTTCTTTCTGATTTGGATCACGCAGTAATGTGGTACCACACTGCAACAGTCCACTAAACCTGGTTTCGATCAATATTTTAGACGATAACGCATGTTATGTCTAGGTTAGGCCTGGTATTTGCCCCCATCAGACTCATACTTACGCATACTTCACATACTTGTTAAACAGATCCTGGGTTTTTTTCTGGTTTCGATCATGTAGTAATGTGGTACCACACTGAAACAGTCGATTAAACCTGGTTTCGCTCAATATTTTTGAGGATAACGCATGTTAGGTCTTGGTTAGGCCTGGGTTTATCACTCATCAGACTCATACTTTCGCATTCTTCACATACTTGTTGAACGGATCCTGGGTTTTCTCTGGTTTGCATCACGTAGTAATGTGGTACCACACTGAAACATTCAATTAAACCTGGTCTTGATAAATATCTTACAGGATAACGCATGTTAGGCCTGGGTAAGGTCTAGGATTTGCCATCATCAGGCTCATACTTTCGCACATTTCTAAAACTTCATGGCTAGATCCTGGGCTATTTCTGGATTGGATCACGTAGTAATGTGGTACCACACTGAAACAGTCCATTAAACCTGGTTTCGATCAATATTTTAGAGGATAACGCATGTTAGGTCTGGGACAGGTCTGGGATTTGCCCTCATCAGACCCATACTTTCGCATTCTTCACATACTTGTTGAACGGATCCTGGGTTTTCTCTGGTTTGCATCACGTAGTAATGTGGTACCACACTGAAACATTCAATTAAACCTGGTCTTGATAAATATCTTACAGGATAACGCATGTTAGGCCTGGGTAAGGTCTAGGATTTGCCATCATCAGGCTCATACTTTCGCACATTTCTAATACTTCATGGCTAGATCCTGGGCTATTTCTGGATTGGATCACGTAGTAATGTGGTACCACACTGAAACAGTCCATTAAACCTGGTTTCGATCAATATTCTTCAGGATAACGCATGTTAGGTCTAGGTTAGGTCTGGGATTTGCTCTCATCAGGCTCATTCTTTCGCATATATCTCATACTTCATGGCTAGATCCTCGGCTATTTCTGGATTGGATCACGTAGTCATGTGGTACCACACTGAAACAGTCAATTAAACCTGGTTTCGATCAATATTTTAGAGGATAACGCATGTTAGGTCTGGGACAGGTCTGGGATTTGCCCTCATCAGACCCATACTTTCGCATATTTCTCATACTTCATGGCTAGATCCTGGGCTTTTTCTGCATTGGATCACGTAGTAATGTGGTACCACTCTGAAACAGTCCACTCAACGTGGTTTCGATCAATATTTTAGAGGATAACGCATGTTATGTCTAGGTTAGGCCTGGGATTTGCCCTCATCAGACTCATACTATCGCATTTTTCACATACTTGTTGAACAGATCCTGGGTTTTTTTCTGGCTTGGATCACGTAGTAGTGTGGTACCACACTGAAACAGTCGATTAAACCTGGTTTCGATCAATATTTTTGAGGATAACGCATGTTAGGTCTAGGTTAGGCCTGGGATTTGCCCTCATCAGACTCATACTTTCGGATTTTTCACATACTTGTTGAACAGATCCTGGGTTTTTTCTGGTATGGATCACGCAGTAAAGTGGTACCACACTAAAACAGTCCATTAAACCTGGATTCGATCAATATTTTAGAGGATAACGCATGTTAGGTCTAGGTTAGGCCTGGGATTTGCCCTCATCAGTGTCATACTTTCGCAGTTTTAACATACATGCTGACCTAATCGAGGGTTCTTTCTGATTTGGATCACGCAGTAATGTGGTACCACACTGCAACAGTCCACTAAACCTGGTTTCGATCAATATTTTAGACGATAACGCATGTTATGTCTAGGTTAGGCCTGGTATTTGCCCCCATCAGACTCATACTTACGCATACTTCACATACTTGTTAAACAGATCCTGGGTTTTTTTCTGGTTTCGATCATGTAGTAATGTGGTACCACACTGAAATAGTCGATTAAACCTGGTTTCGCTCAATATTTTTGAGGATAACGCATTTTAGGTCTTGGTTAGGCCTGGGTTTATCACTCATCAGACTCATACTTTCGCATTCTTCACATACTTGTTGAACGGATCCTGGGTTTTCTCTGGTTTGCATCACGTAGTAATGTGGTACCACACTGAAACATTCAATTAAACCTGGTCTTGATAAATATCTTACAGGATAACGCATGTTAGGCCTGGGTAAGGTCTAGGATTTGCCATCATCAGGCTCATACTTTCGCACATTTCTAAAACTTCATGGCTAGATCCTGGGCTATTTCTGGATTGGATCACGTAGTAATGTGGTACCACACTGAAACAGTCCATTAAACCTGGTTTCGATCAATATTCTTGAGGATAACGCATGTTAGGTCTAGGTTAGGTCTGGGATTTGCTCTCATCAGGCTCATTCTTTCGCATATATCTCATACTTCATGGCTAGATCCTCGGCTATTTCTGGATTGGATCACGTAGTAATGTGGTACCACACTGAAACAGTCAATTAAACCTGGTTTCGATCAATATTTTAGAGGATAACGCATGTTAGGTCTGGGATAGGTCTGGGATTTACCCTCATCAGACCCATACTTTCGCATATTTCTCATACTTCATGGCTAGATCCTGGGCTTTTTCTGCATTGGATCACGTAGTAATGTGGTACCACTCTGAAACAGTCCACTCAACGTGGTTTCGATCAATATTTTAGAGGATAACGCATGTTATGTCTGGGTTAGGCCTGGGATTTGCCCTCATCAGACTCATACTTTCGCATTTTTCACATACTTGTTGAACAGATCCTGGGTTTTTTTCTGGCTTGGATCACGTAGTAGTGTGGTACCACACTGAAACAGTCGATTAAACCTGGTTTCGATCAATATTTTTGAGGATAACGCATGTTAGGTCTAGGTTAGGCCTGGGATTTGCCCTCATCAGGCTCATACTTTCGCATATTTCTCATACTTCATAGGTAGATCCTGGGCTATTTCTGCATTGGATACCGTAGTAATGTGGTACCACACTGAAACAGTCCACTCAACGTGGTTTCGATCAATATTTTAGAGGATAACGCATGTTATGTCTAGGTTAGGCCTGGGATTTGCCCTCATCAGACTCATACTTTCGGATTTTTCACATACTTGTTGAACAGATCCTGGGTTTTTTCTGGTATGGATCACGCAGTAAAGTGGTGCCACACTAAAACAGTCCATTAAACCTGGTTTCGATCAATATTTTAGAGGATAACGCGCGTTAGGTCTAGGTTAGGCCTGGGATTTGCCCTCATCAGTGTCACACTTTCGCAGTTTTAACATACATGCTGACCTAATCGAGGGTTCTTTCTGATTTGGATCACGCAGTAATGTGGTACCACACTGCAACAGTCCACTAAACCTGGTTTCGATCAATATTTTAGACGATAACGCATGTTATGTCTAGGTTAGGCCTGGGATTTGCCCTCATCAGACTCATACTATCGCATTTTTCACATACTTGTTGAACAGATCCTGGGTTTTTTTCTGGCTTGGATCACGTAGTAGTGTGGTACCACACTGAAACAGTCGATTAAACCTGGTTTCGATCAATATTTTTGAGGATAACGCATGTTAGGTCTAGGTTAGGCCTGGGATTTGCCCTCATCAGGCTCATACTTTCGCATATTTCTCATACTTCATAGGTAGATCCTGGGCTATTTCTGCATTGGATACCGTAGTAATGTGGTACCACACTGAAACAGTCCACTCAACGTGGTTTCGATCAATATTTTAGAGGATAACGCATGTTATGTCTAGGTTAGGCCTGGGATTTGCCCTCATCAGACTCATACTTTCGGATTTTTCACATACTTGTTGAACAGATCCTGGGTTTTTTCTGGTATGGATCACGCAGTAAAGTGGTGCCACACTAAAACAGTTCACTCAACGTGGTTTCGATCAATATTCTAGAGGATAACGCATGTTGTGTCTAGGTTAGGCCTGGGATTTGCCCTCATCAGACTCATACTTTCGCATTTTTCACATACTTGTTGAACAGATCCTGGGTTTTTTTCTGGTTTGGATCACGTAGTAGTGTGGTACCACCCTGAAACAGTCGATTAAACCTGGTTTCGATCAATATTTTTGAGGATAACGCATGTTAGGTCTAGGTTAGGCCTGGGATTTGCCCTCATCAGGCTCATACTTTCGCATATTTCTCATACTTCATAGGTAGATCCTGGGCTATTTCTGCATTGGATACCGTAGTAATGTGGTACCACACTGAAACAGTCCACTCAACGTGGTTTCGATCAATATTTTAGAGGATAACGCATGTTATGTCTAGGTTAGGCCTGGGATTTGCCCTCATCAGACTCATACTTTCGGATTTTTCACATACTTGTTGAACAGATCCTGGGTTTTTTCTGGTATGGATCACGCAGTAAAGTGGTGCCACACTAAAACAGTCCATTAAACCTGGATTCGATCAATATTTTAGAGGATAACGCATGTTAGGTCTAGGTTAGGCCTGGGATTTGCCCTCATCAGTGTCATACTTTCGCAGTTTTAACATACATGCTGACCTAATCGAGGGTTCCTTCTGATTTGGATCACGCAGTAATGTGGTACCACACTGCAACAGTCCACTAAACCTGGTTTCGATCAATATTTTAGACGATAACGCATGTTATGTCTAGGTTAGGCCTGGTATTTGCCCCCATCAGACTCATACTTACGCATACTTCACATACTTGTTAAACAGATCCTGGGTTTTTTTCTGGTTTCGATCATGTAGTAATGTGGTACCACAATGAAACAGTCGATTAAACCTGGTTTCGCTCAATATTTTTGAGGATAACGCATGTTAGGTCTTGGTTAGGCCTGGGTTTATCACTCATCAGACTCATACTTTCGCATTCTTCACATACTTGTTGAACGGATCCTGGGTTTTCTCTGGTTTGCATCACGTAGTAATGTGGTACCACACTGAAACATTCAATTAAACCTGGTCTTGATAAATATCTTACAGGATAACGCATGTTAGGCCTGGGTAAGGTCTAGGATTTGCCATCATCAGGCTCATACTTTCGCACATTTCTAAAACTTCATGGCTAGATCCTGGGCTATTTCTGGATTGGATCACGTAGTAATGTGGTACCACACTGAAACAGTCCATTAAACCTGGTTTCGATCAATATTCTTGAGGATAACGCATGTTAGGTCTAGGTTAGGTCTGGGATTTGCTCTCATCAGGCTCATTCTTTCGCATATATCTCATACTTCATGGCTAGATCCTCGGCTATTTCTGGATTGGATCACGTAGTAATGTGGTACCACACTGAAACAGTCAATTAAACCTGGTTTCGATCAATATTTTAGAGGATAACGCATGTTAGGTCTGGGATAGGTCTGGGATTTACCCTCATCAGACCCATACTTTCGCATATTTCTCATACTTCATGGCTAGATCCTGGGCTTTTTCTGCATTGGATCACGTAGTAATGTGGTACCACTCTGAAACAGTCCACTCAACGTGGTTTCGATCAATATTTTAGAGGATAACGCATGTTATGTCTGGGTTAGGCCTGGGATTTGCCCTCATCAGACTCATACTTTCGCATTTTTCACATACTTGTTGAACAGATCCTGGGTTTTTTTCTGGCTTGGATCACGTAGTAGTGTGGTACCACACTGAAACAGTCGATTAAACCTGGTTTCGATCAATATTTTTGAGGATAACGCATGTTAGGTCTAGGTTAGGCCTGGGATTTGCCCTCATCAGGCTCATACTTTCGCATATTTCTCATACTTCATAGGTAGATCCTGGGCTATTTCTGCATTGGATACCGTAGTAATGTGGTACCACACTGAAACAGTCCACTCAACGTGGTTTCGATCAATATTTTAGAGGATAACGCATGTTATGTCTAGGTTAGGCCTGGGATTTGCCCTCATCAGACTCATACTTTCGGATGTTTCACATACTTGTTGAACAGATCCTGGGTTTTTTCTGGTATGGATCACGCAGTAAAGTGGTGCCACACTAAAACAGTCCATTAAACCTGGTTTCGATCAATATTTTAGAGGATAACGCGCGTTAGGTCTAGGTTAGGCCTGGGATTTGCCCTCATCAGTGTCACACTTTCGCAGTTTTAACATACATGCTGACCTAATCGAGGGTTCTTTCTGATTTGGATCACGCAGTAATGTGGTACCACACTGCAACAGTCCACTAAACCTGGTTTCGATCAATATTTTAGACGATAACGCATGTTATGTCTAGGTTAGGCCTGGTATTTGCCCCCATCAGACTCATACTTACGCATACTTCACATACTTGTTAAACAGATCCTGGGTTTTTTTCTGGTTTCGATCATGTAGTAATGTGGTACCACACTGAAACAGTCGATTAAACCTGGATCCGCTCAATATTTTTGAGGATAACGCATGTTAGGTCTAGGTTAGGCCTGGGTTTATCACTCATCAGACTCATACTTTCGCATTCTTCACATACTTGTTGAACGGATCCTGGGTTTTCTCTGGTTTGCATCACGTAGTAATGTGGTACCACACTGAAACATTCAATTAAACCTGGTCTTGATAAATATCTTACAGGATAACGCATGTTAGGCCTGGGTAAGGTCTAGGATTTGCCATCATCAGGCTCATACTTTCGCACATTTCTAATACTTCAAGGCTAGATCCTGGGCTATTTCTGGATTGGATCACGTAGTAATGTGGTACCACACTGAAACAGTCCATTAAACCTGGTTTCGATCAATATTCTTGAGGATAACGCATGTTAGGTCTAGGTTAGGTCTGGGATTTGCTCTCATCAGGCTCATTCTTTCGCATATATCTCATACTTCATGGCTAGATCCTCGGCTATTTCTGGATTGGATCACGTAGTAATGTGGTACCACACTGAAACAGTCAATTAAACCTGGTTTCGATCAATATTTTAGAGGATAACGCATGTTAGGTCTGGGACAGGTCTGGGATTTGCCCTCATCAGACCCATACTTTCGCATATTTCTCATACTTCATGGCTAGATCCTGGGCTTTTTCTGCATTGGATCACGTAGTAATGTGGTACCACTCTGAAACAGTCCACTCAACGTGGTTTCGATCAATATTTTAGAGGATAACGCATGTTATGTCTAGGTTAGGCCTGGGATTTGCCCTCATCAGGCTCATACTTTCGTATATTTCTCATACTTCATAGCTAGATCCTGGGCTATTTCTGCATCGGATCACGCAGTAATGTGGTACCGCAATGAAACAGTTCACTCAACGTGGTTTCGATCAATATTCTAGAGGATAACGCATGTTGTGTCTAGGTTAGGCCTGGGATTTGCCCTCATCAGACTCATACTTTCGCATTTTTCACATACTTGTTGAACAGATCCTGGGTTTTTTTCTGGTTTGGATCACGTAGTAGTGTGGTACCACCCTGAAACAGTCGATTAAACCTGGTTTCGATCAATATTTTTGAGGATAACGCATGTTAGGTCTAGGTTAGGCCTGGGATTTGCCCTCATCAGGCTCATACTTTCGCATATTTCTCATACTTCATAGGTAGATCCTGGGCTATTTCTGCATTGGATACCGTAGTAATGTGGTACCACACTGAAACAGTCCACTCAACGTGGTTTCGATCAATATTTTAGAGGATAACGCATGTTATGTCTAGGTTAGGCCTGGGATTTGCCCTCATCAGACTCATACTTTCGGATTTTTCACATACATGTTGAACAGATCCTGGGTTTTTTCTGGTATGGATCACGCAGTAAAGTGGTGCCACACTAAAACAGTCCATTAAACCTGGATTCGATCAATATTTTAGAGGATAACGCATGTTAGGTCTAGGTTAGGCCTGGGATTTGCCCTCATCAGTGTCACACTTTCGCAGTTTTAACATACATGCTGACCTAATCGAGGGTTCTTTCTGATTTGGATCACGCAGTAATGTGGTACCACACTGCAACAGTCCACTAAACCTGGTTTCGATCAATATTTTAGACGATAACGCATGTTATGTCTAGGTTAGGCCTGGTATTTGCCCCCATCAGACTCATACTTACGCATACTTCACATACTTGTTAAACAGATCCTGGGTTTTTTTCTGGTTTCGATCATGTAGTAATGTGGTACCACACTGAAACAGTCGATTAAACCTG
Source organism: Colletes latitarsis (assembly GCF_051014445.1). Classification (NCBI taxonomy): domain Eukaryota; kingdom Metazoa; phylum Arthropoda; class Insecta; order Hymenoptera; family Colletidae; genus Colletes; species Colletes latitarsis. The sequence continues at coordinate 10,690,139 of NC_135136.1, forward strand.
GTTTCGCTCAATATTTTTGAGGATAACGCATGTTAGGTCTAGGTTTGGCCTGGGTTTATCACTCATCAGACTCATACTTTCGCATTCTTCACATACTTGTTGAACGGATCCTGGGTTTTCTCTGGTTTGCATCACGTAGTAATGTGGTACCACACTGAAACAGTCAATTAAACCTGGTTTCGATCAATATTTTAGAGGATAACGCATGTTAGGTCTGGGATAGGTCTGGGATTTACCCTCATCAGACCCATACTTTCGCATATTTCTCATACTTCATGGCTAGATCCTGGGCTTTTTCTGCATTGGATCACGTAGTAATATGGTACCACTCTGAAACAGTCCACTCAACGTGGTTTCGATCAATATTTTAGAGGATAACGCATGTTATGTCTAGGTTAGGCCTGGGATTTGCCCTCATCAGACTCATACTTTCGGATTTTTCACATACTTGTTGAACAGATCCTGGGTTTTTTCTGGTATGGATCACGCAGTAAAGTGGTGCCACACTAAAACAGTCCATTAAACCTGGTTTCGATCAATATTTTAGAGGATAACGCGCGTTAGGTCTAGGTTAGGCCTGGGATTTGCCCTCATCAGTGTCACACTTTCGCAGTTTTAACATACATGCTGACCTAATCGAGGGTTCTTTCTGATTTGGATCACGCAGTAATGTGGTACCACACTGCAACAGTCCACTAAACCTGGTTTCGATCAATATTTTAGACGATAACGCATGTTATGTCTAGGTTAGGCCTGGTATTTGCCCCCATCAGACTCATACTTACGCATACTTCACATACTTGTTAAACAGATCCTGGGTTTTTTTCTGGTTTCGATCATGTAGTAATGTGGTACCACACTGAAACAGTCGATTAAACCTGGTTTCGCTCAATATTTTTGAGGATAACGCATGTTAGGTCTAGGTTAGGCCTGGGTTTATCACTCATCAGACTCATACTTTCGCATTCTTCACATACTTGTTGAACGGATCCTGGGTTTTCTCTGGTTTGCATCACGTAGTAATGTAGTACCACAATGAAACATTCAATTAAACCTGGTCTTGATAAATATCTTACAGGATAACGCATGTTAGGCCTGGGTAAGGTCTAGGATTTGCCATCATCAGGCTCATACTTTCGCACATTTCTAATACTTCATGGCTAGATCCTGGGCTATTTCTGGATTGGATCACGTAGTAATGTGGTACCACACTGAAACAGTCCATTAAACCTGGTTTCGATCAATATTCTTGAGGATAACGCATGTTAGGTCTAGGTTAGGTCTGGGATTTGCTCTCATCAGGCTCATTCTTTCGAATATATCTCATACTTCATGGCTAGATCCTCGGCTATTTCTGGATTGGATCACGTAGTAATGTGGTACCACACTGAAACAGTCAATTAAACCTGGTTTCGATCAATATTTTAGAGGATAACGCATGTTAGGTCTGGGACAGGTCTGGGATTTGCCCTCATCAGACCCATACTTTCGCATATTTCTCATACTTCATGGCTAGATCCTGGGCTTTTTCTGCATTGGATCACGTAGTAATGTGGTACCACTCTGAAACAGTCCACTCAACGTGGTTTCGATCAATATTTTAGAGGATAACGCATGTTATGTCTAGGTTAGGCCTGGGATTTGCCCTCATCAGACTCATACTATCGCATTTTTCACATACTTGTTGAACAGATCCTGGGTTTTTTTCTGGCTTGGATCACGTAGTAGTGTGGTACCACACTGAAACAGTCGATTAAACCTGGTTTCGATCAATATTTTTGAGGATAACGCATGTTAGGTCTAGGTTAGGCCTGGGATTTGCCCTCATCAGGCTCATACTTTCGCATATTTCTCACACTTCATAGATAGATCCTGGGCTAATTCTGCATCGGATCGCGCAGTAATGTGGTGCCACACTGAAACAGTCCACTCAACGTGGTTTCGATCAATATTTTAGAGGATAACGCATGTTATGTCTAGGTTAGGCCTGGGATTTGCCCTCATCAGACTCATACTTTCGGATTTTTCACATACTTGTTGAACAGATCCTGGGTTTTTTCTGGTATGGATCACGCAGTAAAGTGGTACCACACTAAAACAGTCCATTAAACCTGGATTCGATCAATATTTTAGAGGATAACGCATGTTAGGTCTAGGTTAGGCCTGGGATTTGCCCTCATCAGTGTCATACTTTCGCAGTTTTAACATACATGCTGACCTAATCGAGGGTTCTTTCTGATTTGGATCACGCAGTAATGTGGTACCACACTGCAACAGTCCACTAAACCTGGTTTCGATCAATATTTTAGACGATAACGCATGTTATGTCTAGGTTAGGCCTGGTATTTGCCCCCATCAGACTCATACTTACGCATACTTCACATACTTGTTAAACAGATCCTGGGTTTTTTTCTGGTTTCGATCATGTAGTAATGTGGTACCACACTGAAACAGTCGATTAAACCTGGTTTCGCTCAATATTTTTGAGGATAACGCATGTTAGGTCTTGGTTAGGCCTGGGTTTATCACTCATCAGACTCATACTTTCGCATTCTTCACATACTTGTTGAACGGATCCTGGGTTTTCTCTGGTTTGCATCACGTAGTAATGTGGTACCACACTGAAACATTCAATTAAACCTGGTCTTGATAAATATCTTACAGGATAACGCATGTTAGGCCTGGGTAAGGTCTAGGATTTGCCATCATCAGGCTCATACTTTCGCACATTTCTAAAACTTCATGGCTAGATCCTGGGCTATTTCTGGATTGGATCACGTAGTAATGTGGTACCACACTGAAACAGTCCATTAAACCTGGTTTCGATCAATATTCTTGAGGATAACGCATGTTAGGTCTAGGTTAGGTCTGGGATTTGCTCTCATCAGGCTCATTCTTTCGCATATATCTCATACTTCATGGCTAGATCCTCGGCTATTTCTGGATTGGATCACGTAGTAATGTGGTACCACACTGAAACAGTCAATTAAACCTGGTTTCGATCAATATTTTAGAGGATAACGCATGTTAGGTCTGGGACAGGTCTGGGATTTGCCCTCATCAGACCCATACTTTCGCATATTTCTCATACTTCATGGCTAGATCCTGGGCTTTTTCTGCATTGGATCACGTAGTAATGTGGTACCACTCTGAAACAGTCCACTCAACGTGGTTTCGATCAATATTTTAGAGGATAACGCATGTTATGTCTAGGTTAGGCCTGGGATTTGCCCTCGTCAGGCTCATACTTTCGTATATTTCTCATACTTCATAGCTAGATCCTGGGCTATTTCTGCATCGGATCACGCAGTAATGTGGTACCGCAATGAAACAGTTCACTCAACGTGGTTTCGATCAATATTCTAGAGGATAACGCATGTTGTGTCTAGGTTAGGCCTGGGATTTGCCCTCATCAGACTCATACTTTCGCATTTTTCACATACTTGTTGAACAGATCCTGGGTTTTTTTCTGGTTTGGATCACGTAGTAGTGTGGTACCACCCTGAAACAGTCGATTAAACCTGGTTTCGATCAATATTTTTGAGGATAACGCATGTTAGGTCTAGGTTAGGCCTGGGATTTGCCCTCATCAGGCTCATACTTTCGCATATTTCTCATACTTCATAGGTAGATCCTGGGCTATTTCTGCATTGGATACCGTAGTAATGTGGTACCACACTGAAACAGTCCACTCAACGTGGTTTCGATCAATATTTTAGAGGATAACGCATGTTATGTCTAGGTTAGGCCTGGGATTTGCCCTCATCAGACTCATACTTTCGGATTTTTCACATACATGTTGAACAGATCCTGGGTTTTTTCTGGTATGGATCACGCAGTAAAGTGGTGCCACACTAAAACAGTCCATTAAACCTGGATTCGATCAATATTTTAGAGGATAACGCATGTTAGGTCTAGGTTAGGCCTGGGATTTGCCCTCATCAGTGTCACACTTTCGCAGTTTTAACATACATGCTGACCTAATCGAGGGTTCTTTCTGATTTGGATCACGCAGTAATGTGGTACCACACTGCAACAGTCCACTAAACCTGGTTTCGATCAATATTTTAGACGATAACGCATGTTATGTCTAGGTTAGGCCTGGTATTTGCCCCCATCAGACTCATACTTACGCATACTTCACATACTTGTTAAACAGATCCTGGGTTTTTTTCTGGTTTCGATCATGTAGTAATGTGGTACCACACTGAAACAGTCGATTAAACCTGGTTTCGCTCAATATTTTTGAGGATAACGCATGTTAGGTCTAGGTTTGGCCTGGGTTTATCACTCATCAGACTCATACTTTCGCATTCTTCACATACTTGTTGAACGGATCCTGGGTTTTCTCTGGTTTGCATCACGTAGTAATGTGGTACCACACTGAAACATTCAATTAAACCTGGTCTTGATAAATATCTTACAGGATAACGCATGTTAGGCCTGGGTAAGGTCTAGGATTTGCCATCATCAGGCTCATACTTTCGCACATTTCTAATACTTCATGGCTAGATCCTGGGCTATTTCTGGATTGGATCACGTAGTAATGTGGTACCACACTGAAACAGTCCATTAAACCTGGTTTCGATCAATATTCTTGAGGATAACGCATGTTAGGTCTAGGTTAGGTCTGGGATTTGCTCTCATCAGGCTCATTCTTTCGCATATATCTCATACTTCATGGCTAGATCCTCGGCTATTTCTGGATTGGATCACGTAGTAATGTGGTACCACACTGAAACAGTCAATTAAACCTGGTTTCGATCAATATTTTAGAGGATAACGCATGTTAGGTCTGGGACAGGTCTGGGATTTGCCCTCATCAGACCCATACTTTCGCATATTTCTCATACTTCATGGCTAGATCCTGGGCTTTTTCTGCATTGGATCACGTAGTAATGTGGTACCACTCTGAAACAGTCCACTCAACGTGGTTTCGATCAATATTTTTGAGGATAACGCATGTTATGTCTAGGTTAGGCCTGGGATTTGCCCTCATCAGACTCATACTATCGCATTTTTCACATACTTGTTGAACAGATCCTGGGTTTTTTTCTGGCTTGGATCACGTAGTAGTGTGGTACCACACTGAAACAGTCGATTAAACCTGGTTTCGATCAATATTTTTGAGGATAACGCATGTTAGGTCTAGGTTAGGCCTGGGATTTGCCCTCATCAGGCTCATACTTTCGCATATTTCTCACACTTCATAGATAGATCCTGGGCTAATTCTGCATCGGATCGCGCAGTAATGTGGTGCCACACTGAAACAGTCCACTCAACGTGGTTTCGATCAATATTTTAGAGGATAACGCATGTTATGTCTAGGTTAGGCCTGGGATTTGCCCTCATCAGACTCATACTTTCGGATTTTTCACATACTTGTTGAACAGATCCTGGGTTTTTTCTGGTATGGATCACGCAGTAAAGTGGTGCCACACTAAAACAGTCCATTAAACCTGGATTCGATCAATATTTTAGAGGATAACGCATGTTAGGTCTAGGTTAGGCCTGGGATTTGCCCTCATCAGTGTCATACTTTCGCAGTTTTAACATACATGCTGACCTAATCGAGGGTTCTTTCTGATTTGGATCACGCAGTAATGTGGTACCACACTGCAACAGTCCACTAAACCTGGTTTCGATCAATATTTTAGACGATAACGCATGTTATGTCTAGGTTAGGCCTGGTATTTGCCCCCATCAGACTCATACTTACGCATACTTCACATACTTGTTAAACAGATCCTGGGTTTTTTTCTGGTTTCGATCATGTAGTAATGTGGTACCACACTGAAACAGTCGATTAAACCTGGTTTCGCTCAATATTTTTGAGGATAACGCATGTTAGGTCTTGGTTAGGCCTGGGTTTATCACTCATCAGACTCATACTTTCGCATTCTTCACATACTTGTTGAACGGATCCTGGGTTTTCTCTGGTTTGCATCACGTAGTAATGTGGTACCACACTGAAACATTCAATTAAACCTGGTCTTGATAAATATCTTACAGGATAACGCATGTTAGGCCTGGGTAAGGTCTAGGATTTGCCATCATCAGGCTCATACTTTCGCACATTTCTAAAACTTCATGGCTAGATCCTGGGCTATTTCTGGATTGGATCACGTAGTAATGTGGTACCACACTGAAACAGTCCATTAAACCTGGTTTCGATCAATATTCTTGAGGATAACGCATGTTAGGTCTAGGTTAGGTCTGGGATTTGCTCTCGTCAGGCTCATTCTTTCGCATATATCTCATACTTCATGGCTAGATCCTCGGCTATTTCTGGATTGGATCACGTAGTAATGTGGTACCACACTGAAACAGTCAATTAAACCTGGTTTCGATCAATATTCTAGAGGATAACGCATGTTGTGTCTAGGTTAGGCCTGGGATTTGCCCTCATCAGACTCATACTTTCGCATTTTTCACATACTTGTTGAACAGATCCTGGGTTTTTTTCTGGCTTGGATCACGTAGTAGTGTGGTACCACACTGAAACAGTCGATTAAACCTGGTTTCGATCAATATTTTTGAGGATAACGCATGTTAGGTCTAGGTTAGGCCTGGGATTTGCCCTCATCAGGCTCATACTTTCGCATATTTCTCATACTTCATAGGTAGATCCTGGGCTATTTCTGCATTGGATACCGTAGTAATGTGGTACCACACTGAAACAGTCCACTCAACGTGGTTTCGATCAATATTTTAGAGGATAACGCATGTTATGTCTAGGTTAGGCCTGGGATTTGCCCTCATCAGACTCATACTTTCGGATTTTTCACATACTTGTTGAACAGATCCTGGGTTTTTTCTGGTATGGATCACGCAGTAAAGTGGTGCCACACTAAAACAGTCCATTAAACCTGGTTTCGATCAATATTTTAGAGGATAACGCGCGTTAGGTCTAGGTTAGGCCTGGGATTTGCCCTCATCAGTGTCACACTTTCGCAGTTTTAACATACATGCTGACCTAATCGTGGGTTCTTTCTGATTTGGATCACGCAGTAATGTGGTACCACACTGCAACAGTCCACTAAACCTGGTTTCGATCAATATTTTAGACGATAACGCATGTTATGTCTAGGTTAGGCCTCGTATTTGCCCCCATCAGACTCATACTTACGCATACTTCACATACTTGTTAAACAGATCCTGGGTTTTTTTCTGGTTTCGATCATGTAGTAATGTGGTACCACACTGAAACAGTCGATTAAACCTGGTTTCGCTCAATATTTTTGAGGATAACGCATGTTAGGTCTAGGTTAGGCCTGGGTTTATCACTCATCAGACTCATACTTTCGCATTCTTCACATACTTGTTGAACGGATCCTGGGTTTTCTCTGGTTTGCATCACGTAGTAATGTGGTACCACACTGAAACATTCAATTAAACCTGGTCTTGATAAATATCTTACAGGATAACGCATGTTAGGCCTGGGTAAGGTCTAGGATTTGCCATCATCAGGCTCATACTTTCGCACATTTCTAATACTTCATGGCTAGATCCTGGGCTATTTCTGGATTGGATCACGTAGTAATGTGGTACCACACTGAAACAGTCCATTAAACCTGGTTTCGATCAATATTCTTGAGGATAACGCATGTTAGGTCTAGGTTAGGTCTGGGATTTGCTCTCACCAGGCTCATTCTTTCGCATATATCTCATACTTCATGGCTAGATCCTCGGCTATTTCTGGATTGGATCACGTAGTAATGTGGTACCACACTGAAACAGTCAATTAAACCTGGTTTCGATCAATATTTTAGAGGATAACGCATGTTAGGTCTGGGACAGGTCTGGGATTTGCCCTCATCAGACCCATACTTTCGCATATTTCTCATATTTCATGGCTAGATCCTGGGCTTTTTCTGCATTGGATCACGTAGTAATGTGGTACCACTCTGAAACAGTCCACTCAACGTGGTTTCGATCAATATTTTAGAGGATAACGCATGTTATGTCTAGGTTAGGCCTGGGATTTGCCCTCATCAGACTCATACTATCGCATTTTTCACATACTTGTTGAACAGATCCTGGGTTTTTTTCTGGCTTGGATCACGTAGTAGTGTGGTACCACACTGAAACAGTCGATTAAACCTGGTTTCGATCAATATTTTTGAGGATAACGCATGTTAGGTCTAGGTTAGGCCTGGGATTTGCCCTCATCAGGCTCATACTTTCGCATATTTCTCATACTTCATAGGTAGATCCTGGGCTATTTCTGCATTGGATACCGTAGTAATGTGGTACCACACTGAAACAGTCCACTCAACGTGGTTTCGATCAATATTTTAGAGGATAACGCATGTTATGTCTAGGTTAGGCCTGGGATTTGCCCTCATCAGACTCATACTTTCGGATTTTTCACATACTTGTTGAACAGATCCTGGGTTTTTTCTGGTATGGATCACGCAGTAAAGTGGTGCCACACTAAAACAGTTCACTCAACGTGGTTTCGATCAATATTCTAGAGGATAACGCATGTTGTGTCTAGGTTAGGCCTGGGATTTGCCCTCATCAGACTCATACTTTCGCATTTTTCACATACTTGTTGAACAGATCCTGGGTTTTTTTCTGGTTTGGATCACGTAGTAGTGTGGTACCACCCTGAAACAGTCGATTAAACCTGGTTTCGATCAATATTTTTGAGGATAACGCATGTTAGGTCTAGGTTAGGCCTGGGATTTGCCCTCATCAGGCTCATACTTTCGCATATTTCTCATACTTCATAGGTAGATCCTGGGCTATTTCTGCATTGGATACCGTAGTAATGTGGTACCACACTGAAACAGTCCACTCAACGTGGTTTCGATCAATATTTTAGAGGATAACGCATGTTATGTCTAGGTTAGGCCTGGGATTTGCCCTCATCAGACTCATACTTTCGGATTTTTCACATACTTGTTGAACAGATCCTGGGTTTTTTCTGGTATGGATCACGCAGTAAAGTGGTGCCACACTAAAACAGTCCATTAAACCTGGATTCGATCAATATTTTAGAGGATAACGCATGTTAGGTCTAGGTTAGGCCTGGGATTTGCCCTCATCAGTGTCATACTTTCGCAGTTTTAACATACATGCTGACCTAATCGAGGGTTCCTTCTGATTTGGATCACGCAGTAATGTGGTACCACACTGCAACAGTCCACTAAACCTGGTTTCGATCAATATTTTAGACGATAACGCATGTTATGTCTAGGTTAGGCCTGGTATTTGCCCCCATCAGACTCATACTTACGCATACTTCACATACTTGTTAAACAGATCCTGGGTTTTTTTCTGGTTTCGATCATGTAGTAATGTGGTACCACAATGAAACAGTCGATTAAACCTGGTTTCGCTCAATATTTTTGAGGATAACGCATGTTAGGTCTTGGTTAGGCCTGGGTTTATCACTCATCAGACTCATACTTTCGCATTCTTCACATACTTGTTGAACGGATCCTGGGTTTTCTCTGGTTTGCATCACGTAGTAATGTGGTACCACACTGAAACAGTCCATTAAACCTGGTTTCGATCAATATTCTTGAGGATAACGCATGTTAGGTCTAGGTTAGGTCTGGGATTTGCTCTCATCAGGCTCATTCTTTCGCATATATCTCATACTTCATGGCTAGATCCTCGGCTATTTCTGGATTGGATCACGTAGTAATGTGGTACCACACTGAAACAGTCAATTAAACCTGGTTTCGATCAATATTTTAGAGGATAACGCATGTTAGGTCTGGGATAGGTCTGGGATTTACCCTCATCAGACCCATACTTTCGCATATTTCTCATACTTCATGGCTAGATCCTGGGCTTTTTCTGCATTGGATCACGTAGTAATGTGGTACCACTCTGAAACAGTCCACTCAACGTGGTTTCGATCAATATTTTAGAGGATAACGCATGTTATGTCTAGGTTAGGCCTGGGATTTGCCCTCATCAGACTCATACTTTCGCATTTTTCACATACTTGTTGAACAGATCCTGGGTTTTTTTCTGGCTTGGATCACGTAGTAGTGTGGTACCACACTGAAACAGTCGATTAAACCTGGTTTCGATCAATATTTTTGAGGATAACGCATGTTAGGTCTAGGTTAGGCCTGGGATTTGCCCTCATCAGGCTCATAGTTTCGCATATTTCTCATACTTCATAGATAGATCCTGGGCTAATTCTGCATCGGATCGCGCAGTAATGTGGTGCCACACTGGAACAGTCCACTCAACGTGGTTTCGATCAATATTTTAGAGGATAACGCATGTTATGTCTAGGTTAGGCCTGGGATTTGCCCTCATCAGGCTCATACTTTCGCATATTTCTCATACTTCATAGGTAGATCCTGGGCTATTTCTGCATTGGATACCGTAGTAATGTGGTACCACACTGAAACAGTCCACTCAACGTGGTTTCGATCAATATTTTAGAGGATAACGCATGTTATGTCTAGGTTAGGCCTGGGATTTGCCCTCATCAGACTCATACTTTCGGATTTTTCACATACTTGTTGAACAGATCCTGGGTTTTTTCTGGTATGGATCACGCAGTAAAGTGGTGCCACACTAAAACAGTCCATTAAACCTGGTTTCGATCAATATTTTAGAGGATAACGCATGTTAGGTCTAGGTTAGGCCTGGGATTTGCCCTCATCAGTGTCACACTTTCGCAGTTTTAACATACATGCTGACCTAATCGAGGGTTTTTTCTGATTTGGATCACGCAGTAATGTGGTACCACACTGCAACAGTCCACTAAACCTGGTTTCGATCAATATTTTAGACGATAACGCATGTTATGTCTAGGTTAGGCCTGGTATTTGCCCCCATCAGACTCATACTTACGCATACTTCACATACTTGTTAAACAGATCCTGGGTTTTTTTCTGGTTTCGATCATGTAGTAATGTGGTACCACACTGAAACAGTCGATTAAACCTGGTTTCGCTCAATATTTTTGAGGATAACGCATGTTAGGTCTTGGTTAGGCCTGGGTTTATCACTCATCAGACTCATACTTTCGCATTCTTCACATACTTGTTGAACGGATCCTGGGTTTTCTCTGGTTTGCATCACGTAGTAATGTGGTACCACACTGAAACATTCAATTAAACCTGGTCTTGATAAATATCTTACAGGATAACGCATGTTAGGCCTGGGTAAGGTCTAGGATTTGCCATCATAAGGCTCATACTTTCGCACATTTCTAATACTTCATGGCTAGATCCTGGGCTATTTCTGGATTGGATCACGTAGTAATGTGGTACCACACTGAAACAGTCCATTAAACCTGGTTTCGATCAATATTTTACAGGATAACGCATGTTAGGTCTAGGTTAGGCCTGGGATTTGCCCTCATCAGGGACATACTTTCGCAGTTTTAACATACATGTTGACCTAATCGAGGGTTTTGTCTGCTTTGGATCACGTAGTAAAGTGGTACCACACTAAAACAGTCAATTAAACCTGGTTTCGATCAATATTTTAGAGGACAACGCAAGTTAGGTCTGGGATAGTTCTGGGATTTGCCCTCATCAGGGTCATACTTTCGCATTTTTCACATACTTGTTGAACAGATCCTGGGTTTTGTCGGGTTTGGATCACGCAGTAATGTGGTACCACACTGAAACATTCAATTAAACCTGGTCTTGATATATATTTTAGGGGATAACGCATGTTAGGTCTGGGTAAGGTCTAGGATTTGCCATCATCAGGCTCATACTTTCGCATATTTCTAATACTTCATGGCTAGATCCTGGACTATTTCTGGATTGGATCACGTAGTAATGTGGTACCACACTAAAACAGTCCATTAAACCTGGTTTCGATCAATATTTTTGAGGATAACGCATGTTAGGTCTAGGTTAGGTCTGGGATTTGCTCTCATCAGGCTCGTACTTTCGCATATTTCTCATACTTGATGGCCAGATTGTGGGCTTTTTCCGCTTTGGATCACGTAGTAATGTGGCACCACAGTGAAACCGTCGATTAAACCTGGTTTCGATCAATATTTTTGAGGATAACGCATGTTACGTCTAGGTTAGGTCTGGGATTTGCTCTCATCAGGCTCATACTTTCGAATATTTCTCATTCTTGTTGGCCAGATCCTGGGCTTCCACTGATTTGGATCACGTAGTAATGTGATGCCACACTGAAACAGTCAATTAAACCTGGTCTTGATAAATATTTTAGAGGATAACGCATGTTAGGTCTGGGTTAGGTCTAGGATTTGCCCTAATCAGGCTCATAATTTCGCATATTTCTCATACTTCATGGCTAGATCCTGGGCTTTGTCTGGATTTGATCACGTAGTAATGTGGTACCACACTGAAACACTAAATTAAACCTGGTTTCGATCAATATTTTAGAGGATAACGCAAGTTTGGTCTGGGATAGGTGTGGGATTTGCCCTCATCAGGGTCATATTTTCGCATTTTTCACATACTTGTAGAACAGATCCTGGGTTTTTTCTGGATTGGATCAGGTAGTAATGTGGTACCACACTGAAACAGTCGATTAAACCTGGTTTCGATCAATATTTTTGAGGATAACGCATGTTACGTCTAGGTTAGGTCTGGGATTTGCTCTCATCAGGCTCATACTTTCGCATATTTCTCATTCTTGTTGGCCAGATCCAGGGCTTCCACTGGTTTGGATCACGTAGCAATGTGATGCCACACTGAAACAGTCAATTAAACCTGGTCTTGATAAATATTTTAGAGGATAACGCATGTTAGGTCTAGGTTAGGTCTGGGATTTGCCCTAATCAGGCTCATAATTTCGCATGTTTCTAATACTTCATGGCTAGATCCTGGGCTATTTCTGGATTGGATCACGTAGTAATGTGTACCACACTGAAACAGTCGATTAAACCTGCTTTCGATCAATATTTTAGAAAATAACGCATGTTAGGACTTGGTTAGGTCTGGGATTTGCTCTCATCAGGCTCGTACTTTCGCATATGTCTCATACTTGATGGCCAGATTCTGTGCTTTTTCTGGTTTGGATCCCGTAGTAATGTGGTACCACACTGAAACAGTCCATTAAACCTGGTTTCAATCAATATTTTAGAGGATAACGCATGTTACGGCTGGGATAGTTCTGGGATTTGCCCTCATCGGGCTCATAGTTCCGCGTTTTTCACATACTTCTTGAACAGACCCCGGGTTTTTTTTAGTTTGGATCACGTAGTAAGGTGGTACCACACTGAGACATTCAATTAAACCTGGTTTTGATAAATATTTTAAAGGATAACGCATGTTAGGTCTGGGTTAGGTCTAGGATTTGCCCTCATCAGGCTCATACTTTCGCATATTTCTCATACTTGATGGCTAGATCCAGGGCTTTTTCTGGATTGGATCACGTAGTAATGTGGTACCACACTGAAACAGTCGATTAAACCTGGTTTCGATCAATATCTTAGATGATAACGCTAGTAATGTCTGGGATAGGTCTGGGATTTGCCCTCGTTAGGCTCATGCTATCGCATTCTTCACATACTTGTTGTAAAGATCCTGGGTTTTTTTCTGGTTTGGATCACGTAGTAATGTGGTACCACACTGAAACAATCAATTAAACCTGGTCTTGATAAATATTTCAGAGGATAACGCATGGAAGGTCTGGGTTAGGTCTAGGATTTGCCCTAATCAGGCTCATAATTTCGCATATTTCTCATACTTCATGGCTAGATCCTGGACTTTTTCTGGATTGGATCACGTAGTAATGTGGTACCACACTGAAACATTCAATTAAACCTAGTCTTGATAAATATTTCAGAGGATAACGCATGTTAGGTCTGGGTTAGGTCTAGGATTTGCCCTAATCTGGCTCTTAATTCCGCATATTTCTCATACTTCATGGCTAGATCCTGGACTTTTTCTGGATTGGATCACGTAGTAATGTGGTAGCACACTGAAACAGTAAATGAAACTCAGCTTCGATCGATATTTTAGAGGATATCGCATGTTAGGTCTGGGTTAGGCCTGGGATTTGCCCTCATCAGACACATACTTTCGCATTTTCCACATACTTGTTGAACAGATCCTGGGTTTTTCTGGTTTGGATCACGTAGAAATGTGGTACCACACTGAAACATTCAATTAAACCTGGTACTGATAAATATTTTTGAGGGAAACGCATGTTAGGTCTAGGTTAGGCCTGGGATTTTCCCTCATCAGACACATACTTTCGCATTCTTCACATACATGTTGAACGGAGCCTGGGTATTTTTCAGGTTTGCATCACGTAGTGATGTGGTACCACACTGAAACAGTCCATTAAACCTGGTTTCGATTAATATTTTAGAGGGTAACACATGTCAGGTCTAAGTTAGGCCTGGGATTTTCCCTCATCAGACACATACTTTCGCATTCTTCACATACTTGTTGAACGTATACTGGGTTTTTTTCTGGTTTGGATCACATAGTAATGTGGTACCACACTGAAACAGTCGATTAAACCTGGTTTTGATCAATACTTTACAGGATAACGCATGTTATGTCTAGGTTTGGCCTGGGTTTGCACTCATCAGGCTCATACTGTCGCATATTTCTCATACTTGTTAGCCAGATCCATTGCATTTTCTGGTTTGGATCATGTCGTAATGTGGTATCACACTAAAACAGTCCATGAAACCTGGTTTCGATCGGTATTTTAGAGGATAACGCATGTTAGGTCTAGGTTAGGCCTGGGGTTTGCCCTCATCAGACTCATACTTTCGCATATTTCACATACCTGTTGAACAGATCCCTGGCTTTTTCTGGTTTGGATCACGTAGTAAAGTGGTACCACACTGAAACAGTCGATTAAACCAGGTATCGATCAATATTCTAGAGAATAACGCATGTTAGGTCTTGGTTAGGTCTGGGATTTGCTCTCAGCTGGCTCGTACGTTCGCATATTTCTCATACTTGATGGCCAGATTCTGGGGCTTTTTCTGGTTTGGATCACGTAGTAAAGTGGTACCACTCAGAAGCAGTCAACTAAACCTGGTTTCGATCAATATTTTAGAGGATAACGCTTGTTAGGTCTGGGTTCGGTCTAGGATTTGCCCTCATCAGGCTCATACTGTCGCATATATCTCATACTTGTTAGCCAGATCCATTGCTTTTTCTGATTTGGATCACGTGGTAATGTGGTATCACACTGAAACAGTCCATGAAACCTGGTTTCGATCAGTATTTTAGAGGATAACGCATGTTAGGTCTAGGTTAGGCCTGGGATTTGCCCTCATCAGACTCATACTATCGCATATTTTACATACTTGTTGAACAGATCCCTGGCTTTTTCTGGTTTGGATCACGTAGTATAGTGGTACCACACTGAAACAGTCGATTAATCCTGGTCTCGATCAACATTTTATAGGATAACGCCGGTTAGGACACGGATAGGTGTGGGATTTGGCCTCATCAGGCTCATACTGTCGCATATTTCTCATACTTGTTAGCCAGATCCATTGCTTTCTCTGGTTTGGATCACGTGGTAATGTGGTATCACACTGAAACAGACAATGAAACCTGGTTTCGACCAATATTTTAGAGGATAACGCATGTTATGTCTGGGAAAGGTCTGGGATTTGCCCTCGTCAGGCTCATACGTTCGCATTTTTCACATACTTGATGTAAAGATCCCTGGCTTTTTCTGGTTTGGATCACGTTCTAAAGTGGTACCACACTGAAACAGTCGATTAATCCTGATCTCGATCAACAATTTATAGGATAACGCCGGGTAGGTCACGGATAGGTGTGGGATTTGCCCTCATCAGGCTCATACTGTCGCATATTCCTCATACTTGTTAGCCAGATCCATTGCTTTTTCTGGTTTGGATCACGTGGTAATGTAGTATCACACTGAAACAGTCCATGAAACCTGGATTCGATCAATATTTTAGAGGATAACGCATGTTAGGTCTAGGTTAGGCCTGGGATTTGCCCTCATCAGACTCATACTTTCGCATATTTCACATACCTGTTGAACAGATCCCCGGCTTTTTCTGGTTTGGATCACGTAGTAAGGTGGTACCACACTGAAACAGTCCATTAAACCTGGTCTCGTACAACATTTTACAGGATAACGCCGGTTAGGACACGGTTAGGTGTGGGATTTGCCCTCATCAGGCTCATACTGTCGCATATTTCTCATACTTGTTAGCCAGATCCATTGCTTTTTCTGGTTTGGATCACGTCGTAATGTGGTATCACACTGAAACAGTCCATGAAACCTGGTTTCGATCAGTATTTTAGAGGATAACGCATGTTAGGTCTAGGTTAGGCCTGGGGATTGCCCTCATCAGACTCATACTTTCGCATATTTCACATACTTGTTGAACAGATCCCTGGCTTTTTCTGGTTTGGATCACATAGTAATGTGGTACCACACTGTAACAGTCGATTAAACCTGGTTTCGATCAATATTTTAGAGGATAACGCATGTTATGCCTAGGTTAGGCCTGGGATTTGCCCTAATCAGACACATACTTTCGCATTCTACACATACATGTTGAACAGATCCTGGGTTTTTTCGGGTTTGTATCACGTAGTAATGTGGTACCACACTGAAACAGTCCATTAAACCTGGTCTCGATCAATATCTTAGAGAATAACTCATGTTAGGTCTAGGTAAGGTCTGGGATTTGCTCTCATCAGGCTCGTATTTTCGCATATTTCTCATACTTGATTACCAGATTCCGGGCTTTTTCTGGTTTGGATCACGTAGTAATGTGGTACCACACTGAAACAGTCAATTAAACCTGGTTTCGATCAATATTTTGGAGGATAACGCAGGTTATGTCTGGGATAGGTCCGGGATTTGCCCTCGTCAGGCTCATACTTTCGCATTCTTCACATACTAGTTGGCCCGATCCCGGGCTTTTCCTGGTTTGGATCATGTGGTAATGTGGTATCACACTGATACAGCCCATTAAACCTGGTTTCGATGAATAGTTTAGAGGATAACTCATGCTAGGTCAAGGTTAGTCCTGGGATTTGGCCTCATCAGACTCATACTTTCGCATATTTCGCATACTTGTTGGCCAGATCCTGGGTTTTTTTCTGGTCTGGATCACGTAGTAATGTGGTACCACACTGAATCAGTCCATTAAACCTGGTTTCGATCAATATTTTAGAACTTCGCGCATGTTAGCTATTGGTTAGGTCTGGGATTTGCTCTCATCAGGCTCGTACGTTCGCATATTTCTCATATTTGATGGCCAGATTCTGGGCTTTCACTGGTCTGGATCACGTAGTAACGTGGTACCACACTGAGACAGTCCATTAAACCTGGTTTCGATCAATATTTTAGAGGATAACGCATGTTAGGTCTGGGTTAGGTCTAGGATTTGCACTCATCAGGCTCATACTGTCGCATATTTCTCATACTTGTTAGCCAGATCCATTGCTTTTTCTGGTTTGGATCATGTCGTAATGTGGTATCACACTGAAACAGTCCATGAAACCTGGTTTCGATTAGTATTTTAGAGGATAACGCATGTTATGTCTGGGAAAGGTCTGGGATTTGCCCTCGTCTGGCTCATACGTTCGCATTTTTCACATACTTGATGTAAAGATCCCTGGCTTTTTCTGGTTTGGATCACGTTCTAAAGTGGTACCACACTGAAACAGTCGATTAATCCTGATCTCGATCTACATTTTATAGGATAACGCCGGGTAGGTCACGGATAGGTGTGGGATTTGCCCTCATCAGGCTCATACTGTCGCATATTCCTCATACTTGTTAGCCAGATCCATTGCTTTTTCTGATTTGGATCACCTGGTAATGTGGTATCACACTGAAACAGTCCATGAAACCTGGTTTCGATCAATATTTTAGAGCATAACGCATGATAGGTCTAGGTTAGGCCTGGGATTTGCCCTCATCAGACTCATACTTTCGCATTCTTCACATACTTGTTGAACGGATCCTGGGTTATTTCTGGTTTGGATCAGGTAGTAATGTGGTACCACTCTGAAACAGTCGATTAAACCTGGTTTCGATCAATATTTTAGAGAATAACGCATGTTAGATCTTGGTTAGGTCTGGGATTTGCACTCATCAGGGTCATACATTCGAGTTTTTCACATTCTTGTTGAACAGATCCCTGGCTTATTCTGGTTTGGATCACGTACTAATGTGGTACCACACTGAAACAGTCCATTAAAGCTGCTTTCGATCAATATTTTAGAGGATAACGCATATTAGGTATAGGTTAGGCCTGGGATTTGCCCTCATCAGACTCATACTTTCGCATACTTCACATACTTGTTGAACAGATCCCTGGCTATTTCTGGTTTGGATCACGTAGTAAAGTGGTACCACACTGAAACAGTCGATTAATCCTGGTCTCGTTCAACACTTTATAGGATAACGCCGGTGAGGACACGGTTAGGTGTCGGATTTGCCCTCATCAGGCTCATACTGTCGCATATTTCTCATACTTGTTAGCCAGATCCATTGCTTTTTCTGGTTTGGATCACGTGGTAATGTGGTATCACACTGAAACAGTCCATGAAACCTGGTTTCGACCAATATTTTAGAGGATAACGCATGTTAGGTCTAGGTTACGCCTGCGATTTTCCCTCATCAGACTCATACTTTCGCATTCCTCACATACTTGTTGAACGGATCCTGGGTTTTTTCTGGTTAGGATCACGAAGTAATGTGGTACCACACTGAAACAGTCCATTAAACCTGGTTTTGATCAATATTTTAGATGATAACGCATGTTAGGTCTGGGATAGGTCTGGGATCTGCCCTCATCAGACTCATACCTTCGCATTCTTCACATGCTTGTTGAACAGATCCTGGGTTTTTCTGGTTTGGATCACGTAGTAATGTGGTACCACACTGAAACATTCAATTAAACCTGGTCTTGATAAATATTTTAGAGGATAACGCATGTTAGGTCTGGGATAGGTCTGGGATTTGCCCTCATCAGGCTCATAGTTTCGCATATTTCTCAAGCTTGTTGGCCAGATTCTGTGCTTTCACTGGTTTGGATCACGTAGTGATGTTGTACCGCCCTATAGCAGTCAATTCAACCTGGTCTCGATAAATATTTTAGATGATAGCTCATGTTAGGTCTTGGTTAGGCCTGGGATTTGCACTCATCGGGCTCATACTTTCGCATATTTCTCATACTTGTTGGCCAGATCCTGGGTTTTTTTCTGGTCTGGATCACGTAGTAATGTGGTACCACACTGAAACAGTCCATTAAACCTGGTTTCGATCAATATTTTAGATGATAACGCATGTTAGGTCTAGGTTAGGCCTGGGATTTGCCTTCATCAGACTCATACTTTCGCATTCTTCACATACTTGTTGAACAGATCCTGGGTTATTTCAGGTTTGGATCAGGTAGTAATGTGGTACCACACTGAAACAGTCGATTAAACCTGGACACGATCAACATTTTAGAGGTTAACGCATGTTAGGTCTGGGTTAGGTCCAGGATTTGCCCGCATCAGGCTCATACCTTCGCATTCCTCACATACTTGTTGAACGTATCCTGGGTTTTTTCTGGTTAGGATCACGTAGTAACGTGGTACCACACTGAAACAGTCCATTAAACCTGGTTTTGATCAATATTTTAGATGATAACGCATGTTAGGTCTGGGATAGATCTGGGATCTGCCCTCATCAGACTCGTACCTTCGCATTCTTCACATGCTTGTTGAACAGATCCATTGCTTTTTCTGGTTTGGATCACGTGGTAATGTGGTATCACACTGAAACAGTCCATGAAACCTGGTCTCGACCAATATTTTAGAGGACAACGCATGTTATGTCTGGGATAGGTCTGGGATTTGCCCTCGTCAGGCTCATACGTTCGCATTTTTCACATACTTGTTGTACAGATCCCTGGCTTTTTCTGGTTTGGCTCACGTAGCAAAGTGGTACCACACTGAAACAGTCGATTAATCCTGGTCTCGTTCAACATTTTACAGGATAACGCCGGTTAGGACACGGTTCGGTGTGGGATTTGCCCTCATCAGGCTCATACTGTCGCATATTTCTCATACTTGTTAGCCAGATCCATTGCTTTTTCTGGTTTGGAGCACGTGGTAATGTGGTATCACACTGAAACAGTCCATGAAACCTGGTTCCGACCAATATTTTAGAGGATAACGCATGTTATGTCTGGGATAGGTCTGGGATTTGCCCTCGTCAGGCACGTACTTTCGCATATTTCTCAAACTTGATGGCCAGATTCTGGGCTTTCACTGGTCTAGATCACGTAGTGACGTGGTACCACACTGAAACAGTCCATTAAACCTGGTTTCGATCAATATTTTTGAGGATAACGCATGTTAGGTCTGGATAAGATCTGGGATTTGCTCTAATCAGGCTCATACTGTCGCATATTTCTCATACTTGTTAGCCTGATTCATTGCTTTTTCTGGTTTGGATCGCGTGGTAATGTGGTATCACACTGAAACAGTCCATGAAACCTGGTTTCGATCAATATTTTAGAGCATAACGCATGATAGGTCTAGGTTAGGCCTGGGATTTGCCCTCATCAGACTCATACTTTCGCATATTTCACATACCTGTTGAACAGATCCCTGGCTTTTTCTGGTTTGGATCACGTAGTAAGGTGGTACCACACTGAAACAGTCCATTAAACCTGGTTTTGGTCAATAATTTAGATGATAACGCATGTTAGGTCTGGGATAGGTCTGGGATCTGCCCTCATCAGACTAATACCTTCGCATTCTTCACATGCTTGTTGAACAGATCCCGGGCTTTTTCTGGTTTGGATCACGTAGTAATGTGATACCACACTGAAACAGTCAATTCAACCTGGTCTCGATAAATATTTTAGATGATAACGCATGTTAGGTCTAGGTTAGGCCTGGGATTTGCCCTCATCAGACTCATACTTTCGCATTCTTCACATACTTGTTGAACGGATCCTGGGTTATTTCTGGTTTGGATCAGGTAGTAATGTGGTACCACTCTGAAACAGTCGATTAAACCTGGTTTCGATCAATATTTTAGAGAATAACGCATGTTAGATCTTGGTTAGGTCTGGGATTTGCTCTCATCAGGGTCATACATTCGAGTTTTTCACATTCTTGTTGAACAGATCCCTGGCTTATTCTGGTTTGGATCACGTACTAATGTGGTACCACACTGAAACAGTCCATTAAAGCTGCTTTCGATCAATATTTTAGAGGATAACGCATATTAGGTATAGGTTAGGCCTGGGATTTGCCCTCATCAGACTCATACTTTCGCATACTTCACATACTTGTTGAACAGATCCCTGGCTATTTCTGGTTTGGATCACGTAGTAAAGTGGTACCACACTGAAACAGTCGATTAATCCTGGTCTCGTTCAACATTTTATAGGATAACGCCGGTTAGGACACGGTTAGGTGTCGGATTTGCCCTCATCAGGCTCATACTGTCGCATATTTCTCATACTTGTTAGCCAGATCCATTGCTTTTTCTGGTTTGGATCACGTGGTAATGTGGTATCACACTGAAACAGTCCATGAAACCTGGTTTCGACCAATATTTTAGAGGATAACGCATGTTAGGTCTAGGTTACGCCTGCGCTTTTCCCTCATCAGACTCATACTTTCGCATTCCTCACATACTTGTTGAACGGATCCTGGGTTTTTTCTGGTTAGGATCACGAAGTAATGTGGAACCACACTGAAACAGTCCATTAAACCTGGTTTTGATCAATATTTTAGATGATAACGCATGTTAGGTCTGGGATAGGTCTGGGATCTGCCCTCATCAGACTCATACCTTCGCATTCTTCACATGCTTGTTGAACAGATCCTGGGTTTTTCTGGTTTGGATCACGTAGTAATGTGGTACCACACTGAAACATTCAATTAAACCTGGTCTTGATAAATATTTTAGAGGATAACGCATGTTAGGTCTGGGATAGGTCTGGGATTTGCCCTCATCAGGCTCATAGTTTCGCATATTTCTCAAGCTTGTTGGCCAGATTCTGTGCTTTCACTGGTTTGGATCACGTAGTGATGTTGTACCGCCCTATAGCAGTCAATTCAACCTGGTCTCGATAAATATTTTAGATGATAGCTCATGTTAGGTCTTGGTTAGGCCTGGGATTTGCACTCATCGGGCTCATACTTTCGCATATTTCTCATACTTGTTGGCCAGATCCTGGGTTTTTTTCTGGTCTGGATCACGTAGTAATGTGGTACCACACTGAAACAGTCCATTAAACCTGGTTTCGATCAATATTTTAGATGATAACGCATGTTAGGTCTAGGTTAGGCCTGGGATTTGCCTTCATCAGACTCATACTTTCGCATTCTTCAAATACTTGTTGAACAGATCCTGGGTTATTTCAGGTTTGGATCAGGTAGTTATGTGGTACCACACTGAAACAGTCGATTAAACCTGGACACGATCAACATTTTAGAGGTTAACGCATGTTAGGTCTGGGTTAGGTCCAGGATTTGCCCGCATCAGGCTCATACCTTCGCATTCCTCACATACTTGTTGAACGGATCCTGGGTTTTTTCTGGTTAGGATCACGTAGTAACGTGGTACCACACTGAAACAGTCCATTAAACCTGGTTTTGATCAATATTTTAGATGATAACGCATGTTAGGCCTGGGATAGATCTGGGATCTGCCCTCATCAGACTCATACCTTCGCATTCTTCACATGCTTGTTGAACAGATCCATTGCTTTTTCTGGTTTGGATCACGTGGTAATGTGGTATCACACTGAAACAGTCCATGAAACCTGGTCTCGACCAATATTTTAGAGGACAACGCATGTTATGTCTGGGATAGGTCTGGGATTTGCCCTCGTCAGGCTCATACGTTCGCATTTTTCACATACTTGTTGTACAGATCCCTGGCTTTTTCTGGTTTGGCTCACGTAGCAAAGTGGTACCACACTGAAACAGTCGATTAATCCTGGTCTCGTTCAACATTTTACAGGATAACGCCGGTTAGGACACGGTTCGGTGTGGGATTTGCCCTCATCAGGCTCATACTGTCGCATATTTCTCATACTTGTTAGCCAGATCCATTGCTTTTTCTGGTTTGGATCACGTGGTAATGTGGTATCACACTGATACAGTCCATGAAACCTGGTTTCGACCAATATTTTAGAGGATAACGCATGTTAGGTCTAGGTTACGCCTGCGCTTTTCCCTCATCAGACTCATACTTTCGCATTCCTCACATACTTGTTGAACGGATCCTGGGTTTTTTCTGGTTAGGATCACGAAGTAATGTGGTACCACACTGAAACAGTCCATTAAACCTGGTTTTGATCAATATTTTAGATGATAACGCATGTTAGGTCTGGGATAGGTCTGGGATCTGCCCTCATCAGACTCATACCTTCGCATTCTTCACATGCTTGTTGAACAGATCCTGGGTTTTTCTGGTTTGGATCACGTAGTAATGTGGTACCACACTGAAACATTCAATTAAACCTGGTCTTGATAAATATTTTAGAGGATAACGCATGTTAGGTCTGGGATAGGTCTGGGATTTGCCCTCATCAGGCTCATAGTTTCGCATATTTCTCAAGCTTGTTGGCCAGATTCTGTGCTTTCACTGGTTTGGATCACGTAGTGATGTTGTACCGCCCTATAGCAGTCAATTCAACCTGGTCACGATAAATATTTTAGATGATAGCTCATGTTAGGTCTTGGTTAGGCCTGGGATTTGCACTCATCGGGCTCATACTTTCGCATATTTCTCATACTTGTTGGCCAGATCCTGGGTTTTTTTCTGGTCTGGATCGCGTAGTAATGTGGTACCACACTGAAACAGTCCATTAAACCTGGTTTCGATCAATATTTTAGATGATAACGCATGTTAGGTCTAGGTT
Organism: Colletes latitarsis; assembly: GCF_051014445.1. Taxonomy (NCBI): domain Eukaryota; kingdom Metazoa; phylum Arthropoda; class Insecta; order Hymenoptera; family Colletidae; genus Colletes; species Colletes latitarsis. Next base: position 10,713,960 of record NC_135136.1, read on the forward strand.
AGGCCTGGGATTTGCCTTCATCAGACTCATACTTTCGCATTCTTCAAATACTTGTTGAACAGATCCTGGGTTATTTCAGGTTTGGATCAGGTAGTTATGTGGTACCACACTGAAACAGTCGATTAAACCTGGACACGATCAACATTTTAGAGGTTAACGCATGTTAGGTCTGGTTAGGTCCAGGATTTGCCCGCATCAGGCTCATACCTTCGCATTCCTCACATACTTGTTGAACGGATCCTGGGTTTTTTCTGGTTAGGATCACGTAGTAACGTGGTACCACACTGAAACAGTCCATTAAACCTGGTTTTGATCAATATTTTAGATGATAACGCATGTTAGGTCTGGGATAGATCTGGGATCTGCCCTCATCAGACTCATACCTTCGCATTCTTCACATGCTTGTTGAACAGATCCATTGCTTTTTCTGGTTTGGATCACGTGGTAATGTGGTATCACACTGAAACAGTCCATGAAACCTGGTCTCGACCAATATTTTAGAGGACAACGCATGTTATGTCTGGGATAGGTCTGGGATTTGCCCTCGTCAGGCTCATACGTTCGCATTTTTCACATACTTGTTGTACAGATCCCTGGCTTTTTCTGGTTTGGCTCACGTAGCAAAGTGGTACCACACTGAAACAGTCGATTAATCCTGGTCTCGTTCAACATTTTACAGGATAACGCCGGTTAGGACACGGTTCGGTGTGGGATTTGCCCTCATCAGGCTCATACTGTCGCATATTTCTCATACTTGTTAGCCAGATCCATTGCTTTTTCTGGTTTGGATCACGTGGTAATGTGGTATCACACTGATACAGTCCATGAAACCTGGTTTCGACCAATATTTTAGAGGATAACGCATGTTAGGTCTAGGTTACGCCTGCGCTTTTCCCTCATCAGACTCATACTTTCGCATTCCTCACATACTTGTTGAACGGATCCTGGGTTTTTTCTGGTTAGGATCACGAAGTAATGTGGTACCACACTGAAACAGTCCATTAAACCTGGTTTTGATCAATATTTTAGATGATAACGCATGTTAGGTCTGGGATAGGTCTGGGATCTGCCCTCATCAGACTCATACCTTCGCATTCTTCACATGCTTGTTGAACAGATCCTGGGTTTTTCTGGTTTGGATCACGTAGTAATGTGGTACCACACTGAAACATTCAATTAAACCTGGTCTTGATAAATATTTTAGAGGATAACGCATGTTAGGTCTGGGATAGGTCTGGGATTTGCCCTCATCAGGCTCATAGTTTCGCATATTTCTCAAGCTTGTTGGCCAGATTCTGTGCTTTCACTGGTTTGGATCACGTAGTGATGTTGTACCGCCCTATAGCAGTCAATTCAACCTGGTCACGATAAATATTTTAGATGATAGCTCATGTTAGGTCTTGGTTAGGCCTGGGATTTGCACTCATCGGGCTCATACTTTCGCATATTTCTCATACTTGTTGGCCAGATCCTGGGTTTTTTTCTGGTCTGGATCGCGTAGTAATGTGGTACCACACTGAAACAGTCCATTAAACCTGGTTTCGATCAATATTTTAGATGATAACGCATGTTAGGTCTAGGTTAGGCCTGGGATTTGCCTTCATCAGACTCATACTTTCGCATTCTTCAAATACTTGTTGAACAGATCCTGGGTTATTTCAGGTTTGGATCAGGTAGTTATGTGGTACCACACTGAAACAGTCGATTAAACCTGGACACGATCAACATTTTAGAGGTTAACGCATGTTAGGTCTGGTTAGGTCCAGGATTTGCCCGCATCAGGCTCATACCTTCGCATTCCTCACATACTTGTTGAACGGATCCTGGGTTTTTTCTGGTTAGGATCACGTAGTAACGTGGTACCACACTGAAACAGTCCATTAAACCTGGTTTTGATCAATATTTTAGATGATAACGCATGTTAGGTCTGGGATAGATCTGGGATCTGCCCTCATCAGACTCATACCTTCGCATTCTTCACATGCTTGTTGAACAGATCCATTGCTTTTTCTGGTTTGGATCACGTGGTAATGTGGTATCACACTGAAACAGTCCATGAAACCTGGTCTCGACCAATATTTTAGAGGACAACGCATGTTATGTCTGGGATAGGTCTGGGATTTGCCCTCGTCAGGCTCATACGTTCGCATTTTTCACATACTTGTTGTACAGATCCCTGGCTTTTTCTGGTTTGGCTCACGTAGCAAAGTGGTACCACACTGAAACAGTCGATTAATCCTGGTCTCGTTCAACATTTTACAGGATAACGCCGGTTAGGACACGGTTCGGTGTGGGATTTGCCCTCATCAGGCTCATACTGTCGCATATTTCTCATACTTGTTAGCCAGATCCATTGCTTTTTCTGGTTTGGAGCACGTGGTAATGTGGTATCACACTGAAACAGTCCATGAAACCTGGTTCCGACCAATATTTTAGAGGATAACGCATGTTATGTCTGGGATAGGTCTGGGATTTGCCCTCGTCAGGCACGTACTTTCGCATATTTCTCAAACTTGATGGCCAGATTCTGGGTTTTCACTGGTCTGGATCACGTAGTAACGTGGTACCACACTGAAACAGTCCATTAAACCTGGTTTCGATCAATATTTTTGAGGATAACGCATGTTAGGTCTGGATAAGATCTGGGATTTGCTCTAATCAGGCTCATACTGTCGCATATTTCTCATACTTGTTAGCCTGATTCATTGCTTTTTCTGGTTTGGATCGCGTGGTAATGTGGTATCACACTGAAACAGTCCATGAAACCTGGTTTCGATCAATATTTTAGAGGACAACGCATGTTAGGTCTGGGTTCGGTCTAGGATTTGCCCTCATCAGGCTCATACTGTCGCATATTTCTCATACTTGTTAGCCAGATCCATTGCTTTTTCTGATTTGGATCACGTGGTAATGTGGTATCACACTGAAACAGTCCATGAAACCTGGTTTCGATCAGTATTTTAGAGGATAACGCATGTTAGGTCTAGGTTAGGCCTGGGGTTTGCCTTCATCAGACTCATACTTTCGCATTCTTCACATACTTGTTGAACGGATCCTGGGTTTTTTCTGGTTAGGATCACGTAGTAATGTGGTACCACACTGAAACAGTCCATTAAACCTGGTTTTGATCAATATTTTAGATGATAACGCATGTTAGGTCTGGGATAGGTCTGGGATCTGCCCTCATCAGACTCATACCTTCGCATTCTTCACATGCTTGTGGAAACAGATCCTGGGTTTTTTCTGGTTTGGATCACGTAGTAAAGTGGTACCACACTGAAACATTCAATTAAACCTGGTCTTCATAAATATTTTAGAGGATAACGCATGTTAGGTCTGGGATAGGTCTGGGATTTGCCCTCATCAGGCTCATAGTTTCGCATATTTCTCAAACTTGTTGGCCAGATTCTGTGCTTTCACTGGTTTGGATCACGTAGTGATGTTGTACCGCCCTATAGCAGTCAATTCAACCTGGTCTCGATAAATATTTTAGATGATAACTCATGTTAGGTCTTGGTTAGGCCTGGGATTTGCACTCATCGGACTCATACTTTCGCATATTTCTCATACTTGTTGGCCAGATCCTGGGTTTTTTTCTGGTCTGGATCACGTAGTAATGTGGTACCACACTGAAACAGTCCATTAAACCTGGTTTCGATCAATATTTTAGATGATAACGCATGTTAGGTCTAGGTTAGGCCTGGGAATTGCCTTCATCAGACTCATACTTTCGCATTCTTCACATACTTGTTGAACAGATCCTGGGTTATTTCAGGTTTGGATCAGGTAGTAATGTGGTACCACACTGAAACATTCGATTAAACCTGGACACGATCAACATTTTAGAGGATAACGCATGTTAGGTCTGGGTTAGGTCCAGGATTTGCCCGCATCAGGCTCATACGTTCGCATTCCTCACATACTTGTTGAACGGATCCTGGGTTTTTTCTGGTTAGGATCACGTAGTAATGTGGTACCACACTGAAACAGTCCATTAAACCTGGTTTTGATCAATATTTTAGATGAAAACGCATGTTAGGTCTGGGATAGGTCTGGGATCTGCCCTCATCAGACTCATACCTTCGCATTCTTCACATGCTTGTTGAACAGATCCTGGGTTTTTCTGGTTTGGATCACGTAGTAATGTAGTACCACACTGAAACATTCAATTAAATCTGGTCTTGATAAATAATTTAGAGGATAACGCATGTTAGGTCTGGGATAGGTCTAGGATTTGCCCTTATCAGGCTCATACTGTCGCATATTTCTCATACTTGTTAGCCAGATCCATTGCTTTTTCTGGTTTGGATCACGTCGTAATGTGGTACCACACTGAAACAGTCCATTAAACCTGGTTTTGATGAATATTTTAGATGATAACGCATGTTAGGTCTGGGATAGGTCTGGGATCTGCCCGCATCAGACTCATACCTTCGCATTCTTCACATGCTTGTGGAAACAGATCCTGGGTTTTTCTGGTTTGGATCACGTAGTAATGTGGTACCACACTGAAACATTCAATTAAACCTGGTCTTGATAAATATTTTAGAGGATAACGCATGTTAGGTCTGGGATAGGTCTGGGATTTGCCCTCCTCAGGCTCATAGTTTCGCATATTTCTCAAACTTGTTGGCCAGATTCTGTGCTTTCACTGGTTTGGATCACGTAGTGATGTTGTACCGCCCTATAGCAGTCAATTCAACCTGGTCTCGATAAATATTTTAGATGATAACTCATGTTAGGTCTTGGTTAGGCCTGGGATTTGCACTCATCGGACTCATACTTTCGCATATTTCTCATACTTGTTGGCCAGATCCTGGGTTTTTTTCTGGTCTGGATCACGTAGTAATGTGGTACCACACTGAAACAGTCCATTAAACCTGGTTTCGATCAATATTTTAGATGATAACGCATGTTAGGTCTAGGTTAGGCCTGGGATTTGCCTTCATCAGACTCATACTTTCGCATTCTTCACATACATGTTGAACAGATCCTGGGTTATTTCAGGTTTGGATCAGGTAGTAATGTGGTACCACACTGAAACATTCGATTAAACCTGGACACGATCAACATTTTAGAGGATAACGCATGTTAGGTCTGGGTTAGGTCCAGGATTTGCCCGCATCAGGCTCATACCTTCGCATTCCTCACATACTTGTTGAACGGATCCTGGGTTTTTTCTGGTTAGGATCACGTAGTAATGTGGTACCACACTGAAACAGTCCATTAAACCTGGTTTTGATCAATATTTTAGATGATAACGCATGTTAGGTCTGGGATAGGTCTGGGATCTGCCCTCATCAGACTCATACCTTCGCATTCTTCACATGCTTGTTGAACAGATCCTGGGTTTTTCTGGTTTGGATCACGTAGTAATGTAGTACCACACTGAAACATTCAATTAAATCTGGTCTTGATAAATAATTTAGAGGATAACGCATGTTAGGTCTGGGATAGGTCTAGGATTTGCCCTTATCAGGCTCATACTGTCGCATATTTCTCATACCTGTTAGCCAGATCCATTGCTTTTTCTGGTTTGGATCACGTCGTAATGTGGTACCACACTGAAACAGTCCATTAAACCTGGTTTTGATCAATATTTTAGATGATAACGCATGTTAGGTCTGGGATAGGTCTGGGATCTGCCCTCATCAGACTCATACTGTCGCATATTTCTCATACTTGTTAGCCAGATCCATTGCTTTTTCTGGTTTGGATCACGTCGTAATGTGGTACCACACTGAAACAGTCCATTAATCCTGGTTTTGATCAATATTTTAGATGATAACGCATGTTAGGTCTGGGATAGGTCTGGGATCTGCCCTCATCAGACTCATACCTTCGCATTCTTCACATGCTTGTGGAAACAGATCCTGGGTTTTTCTGGTTTGGATCACGTAGTAATGTGGTATCACACTGAAACAGTCCATGAAACCTCGTCTCGACCAATATTTTAGAGGACAACGCATGTTATGTCTGGGATAGGTCTGGGATTTGCCCTCGTCAGGTTCATACGTTCGCATTTTTCACATACTTGTTGTACAGATCCCTGGCTTTTTCTGGTTTGGCTCACGTAGCAAAGTGGTACCACACTGAAACAGTCGATTAATCCTGGTCTCGTTCAACATTTTACAGGATAACGCCGGTTAGGACACGGTTCGGTGTGGGATTTGCCCTCATCAGGCTCATACTGTCGCATATTTCTCATACTTGTTAGCCAGATCCATTGCTTTTTCTGGTTTGGAGCACGTGGTAATGTGGTATCACACTGAAACAGTCCATGAAACCTGGTTCCGACCAATATTTTAGAGGATAACGCATGTTATGTCTGGGATAGGTCTGGGATTTGCCCTCGTCAGGCACGTACTTTCGCATATTTCTCAAACTTGATGGCCAGATTCTGGGCTTTCACTGGTCTAGATCACGTAGTGACGTGGTACCACACTGAAACAGTCCATTAAACCTGGTTTCGATCAATATTTTAGAGGACAACGCATGTTAGGTCTGGGTTCGGTCTAGGATTTGCCCTTATCAGGCTCTTACTGTCGCATATTTCTCATACTTGTTAGCCAGATCCATTGCTTTTTCTGATTTGGATCACGTGGTAATGTGGTATCACACTGAAACAGTCCATGAAACCTGGTTTCGATCAGTATTTTAGAGGATAACGCATGTTAGGTCTAGGTTAGGCCTGGGATTTGCCCTCATCAGGCTCATACTATCGCATATTTTACATACTTGTTGAACAAATCCCTGGCTTTTTCTGGTTTGGATCACGTAGTAAGGTGGTACCACACTGAAACAGTCCATTAAACCTGGTTTTGATCAATATTTTAGGTGATAACGCATGTTAGGTCTGGGATAGGTCTGGGATCTGCCCTCATCAGACTCATACCTTCGCATTCTTCACATGCTTGTTGAACAGATCCTGGGTTTTTCTGGTTTGGATCACGTAGTAATGTGGTACCACACTGAAACATTCAACTAAACCTGGTCTTCATAAATATTTTAGAGGATAACGCATGTTAGGTCTGGGATAGGTCTGGGATTTGCCCTCATCAGGCTCATAGTTTCGCATATATCTCAAACTTGTTGGCCAGATTCTGTGCTTTCACTGGTTTGCATCACGTAGTGATGTTGTACCGCCCTATAACAGTCAATTCAACCTGGTCTCGATAAATATTTTAGATGGTAACTCATGTTAGGTCATGGTTAGGCCTGGGATTTGCACTCATCGGACTCATACTTTCGCATATTTCTCATACTAGTTGGCCAGATCCTGGGTTTTTTTCTGGTCTGGATCACGTAGTAATGAGGTACCACACTGAAACAGTCCATTAAACCTGGTTTCGATCAATATTTTAGATGATAACGCATGTTAGGTCTAGGTTAGGTGTGGGATTTGCACTCATCAGGCTCATACTTTCGCATATTTCTCATACCTGTTGGCCAGATACATTGCTTTTTCTGGATTGGATCACATACTGATGTAGTACCACACTGAAACAGTCAATTATACCTGGTCTCGAACAATATTTTAGAGGATAACGCTTGTTAGGTCTTGGTTAGGTCTGGGATTTGCTTTCATCAGGCTCGTACGTTCGCATATTTCTCAAACTTGATGGCCAGATTCTGGGTTTTCGCTAGTCTGGATCACGTAGTAACGTGGTACCAGACTGAAGCAGTCCATTAAACCTGGTTTCGATCAATATTTTAGGATAACGCATGTTAGGTCTGGATAAGATCAGGGATTTGCTCTCATCAGGCTCATACTGTCGCATATTTCTCATACTTGTTAGCCAGATCCATTGCTTTTTCTGGTTTGGTTCACGTGGTAATGTGGTATCACACTGAAACAGTCCATGAAACCTGGTTTCGATCAGTATTTTAGAGGATAACGCATGTTAGGTCTAGGTTAGGCCTGGGATTTGCCCTCATCAGACTCATACTTTCGCATATATCACATACTTGTTGAACAGATCCCTGGCTTTTTCTGGTTTGTATCACGTAGTAAAGTGGTACCACACTGAAACGGTCGATTAATCCTGGTCTCGTTCAACATTTTATAGGATATCGCCGGTTAGGACACGGTTAGGTGTGGGATTTGCCCTCATCAGGCTCATACTGTCGCATATTTCTCATACTTGTTAGCCAGATCCATTGCTTCTTCTGGTTTGGATCACGTGTTAATGTGGTATCACACTGAAACAGTCCATGAAACCTGGTTTCGACCAATATTTTAGAGGATAACGCATGTTACGTCTGGGAAAGGTCTGGGATTTGCCCTCGCCAGGCTCATACGTTCGCATTTTTCACATACTTGTTGTAAAGCTCCCTGGCTTTTTCTTTTTTGGATCACGTTGTAAAGTGGTACCACACTGAAACAGTCGATTAATCCTGGTCTCGATCAATATTTTGGAGGATAACGCATGTTAGGTCTAGGTTAGGCCTGGGATTTGCCCTCATCAGACTCATACTTTCGCATATTTCACATACCTGTTGAACAGATCCCTGGCTTTTTCTGGTTTGGATCACGTAGTAAGGTGGTACCACACTGAAACAGTCCATTAAACCTGGTTTTGATCAATATTTTAGATGATAACGCATGTTAGGTCTGGGATAGGTCTGGGATCTGCCCTCATCAGACTCATACCTTCGCATTCTTCACATGCTTGTTGAACAGATCCTAGGTTTTTCTGGTTTGGATCACGTAGTAATGTGGTACCACACTGAAACATTCAATTAAACCTGGTCTTCATAAATATTTTAGAGGATAACGCATGTTAGGTCTGGGATAGGTCTGGGATTTGCCCTCATCAGGCTCATAGTTTCGCATATTTCTCAAACTTGTTGGCCAGATTCTGTGCTTTCACTGGTTTGGATCACGTAGTGATGTTGTACCGCCCTATAACAGTCAACTCAACCTGGTCTCGATAAATATTTTAGATGATAACTCATGTTAGGTCATGGTTAGTCCTGGGATTTGCACTCATCGGACTCATACTTTCGCATATTTCTCATACTTGTTGGCCAGATCCTGGGTTTTGTCTGGTCTGGATAACGTAGTAATGTGGTACTACACTGAAACAGTCCATTAAACCTGGTTTCGATCAATATTTTAGATGATAACGCATGTTAGGTCTAGGTTAGGCCTGGGATTTGCCCTCATCAGACTCATACTTTCGCATTCTTCACATACATGTTGAACAGATACGTTGCTTTTTCTGGATTGGATCACATACTGATGTAGTACCACACTGAAACAGTCAATTATGCCTGGTCTCGATCAATATTTTACAGGATAACGCATGTTAGGTCTGGGTTAGGTCCAGGATTTGCCCGCATCGGGCTCATACTTTCGCATATTTCTCATACTTGTTGGCCAGATACAGGGCTTTCTCTGGTCTGGATCACGTAGTAAAGTGGTACCATACTGAAACAGTCCATTAAACCTGGTTTCGATCAATATTCTAGAGAATAACGCATGTTAGGTCTTGGTTAGGTCTGGGGTTTGCTCTCATCAGGCTCGTACGTTCGCATATTTCTCAAACTTGATGGCCAGATTCTGGGTTTTTACTGGTCTGGATCACGTAGTAACGTGGTACCACACTGAAACAGTCCATTAAACCTGGTTTCGATCAATATTTTAGGATAACGCATGTTAGGTCTGGATAAGATCAGGGATTTGCGCTCATCAGATTCATACTGTCGCATATTTCTCATACTTGTTAGCCAGATCCATTGCTTTTTCTGGTTTGGATCACGTGGTAATGTGGTATCACACTGAAACAGTCCATGAAACCTGGTTTCGATCAGTATTTTAGAGGATAACGCATGTTAGGTCTAGGTTAGGCCTGGGATTTGCCCTCATCAGTCTCATACTTTCGCATATTTCACATACTTGTTGAACAGATCCCTGGCTTTTTCTGGTTTGGATCACGTAGTAGAGTGGTACCACACAGAAACGGTCGATTAATCCTGGTCTCGTTCAACATTTTATAGGATATCGCCGGTTAGGACACGGTTAGGTGTGGGATTTGCCCTCATCAGGCTCATACTGTCGCATATTTCTCATACTTGTTAGCCAGATCCATTGCTTTTTCTGGTCTGGATCACGTGGTAATGTGGTATCCCACTGAAACAGTCCATGAAACCTGGTTTCGATCAGTATTTTAGAGGATAACGCATGTTAGGTCTAGGTTAGGCCTGGGATTTGCCCTCATCAGACTCATACTTTCGCATATTTCACATACTTGATGAACAGATCCCTGGCTTTTTCTGGTTTGGATCACGTAGTAAGGTGGTACCACACTGAAACTGTCCATTAAACCTGGTTTTGGTCAATATTTTAGATGATAACGCATGTTAGGTCTGGGATAGGTCTGGGATCTGCCCTCATCAGACTCATACCTTCGCATTCTTCACATACTTGTTGTACAGTTCCTGGGTTTTTTTCTAGTTTGGATCACATAGTAATGTGGTACCACACTGAAACAGTCAATTCAACCTGGTCTCGATAAATATTTTAGATGATAAGTCATGTTAGGTCTAGGTTAGGCCGGGGATTTGCCCTCATCAGACTCATACTTTCGCATATTTCTCATACTTGTTGGCCAGATCCTGGTTTTTTTTCTGGTCTGGATAACGTAGTAATGTGGTACTACACTGAAACAGTCTATTAAACCCGGTTTCGATCAATATTTTAGATGATAACGCATGTTAGGTCTAGGTTAGGCCTGGGATTTGCCCTCATCAGACTCATACTTTCGCATTCTTCACATACTTGTTGAACAGATCCTGGGTTATTTCTGGTTTGGATCAGGTAGTAATGTGGTATCACTCTGAAACAATCGATTAAACCTGTTTTCGATCAATATTTTAAATGATAACGCATGTTGGGTCTGGGATAGGTCTGGGATCTGCCCTCATCAGACTCATGCCTTCGCATTCTATCCATGCTTGTTGAACAGATCCTGGGTTTTTTCTGGTATGGATCACGTAGTAATGTGGTACCACATAGAAACAGTCCATTAAACCTGGTTACGATCAATATTTTAGAGAATAACGCATGTTAGGTATAGGTTAGGCCTGGGAATTGCCCTCATCAGACTCATACTTTCGCATACTTCACATACTTGTTGAACAGATCCCTGGCTTTTTCTGGTTTGGATCACGTAGTAAAGTGGTACCACACTGAAACAGTCGATTAATCCTGGTCTCGTTCAACATTTTATAGGATAACGCCGGTTAGGACACGGTTAGGTGTCGGATTTGCCCTCATCAGGCTCATACTGTCGCATATTTCTCATACTTGTTAGCCAGATCCATTGCTTTTTCTGGTTTGGATCACGTACTGTGTACTGTGGTATCACACTGAAACAGTCAATGAAACCTGGTTTCGACCAATATTTTAGAGGATAACGCATTTTATGTTTGGGATATGTCTGGGATTTGCCCTCGTCAGGCTCATACGTTCGCATTTTTCACATAATTGTTGTACAGATCCGTGGCTTTTTCTGGTTTGGATCACGTAGTAAAGTGTTACCACACTGAAACAGTCGATTAATCCTGGTCCCGTTCAACATTTTATAGGATAACGCCGGTTAGGACACGGTTAGGTGTCGGATTTGCCCTCATCAGGCTCATGCTGTCGCATATTTCTCATACTTGTTAGCCAGATCCATTGCTTTTTCTGGTTTGGATCACGTGGTACTGTGGTATCACACTGAAACAGTCCATGAAACCTGGTTTCGACCAATATTATAGAGGATAACGCATGTTATGTTTGGGATAGGTCTGGGATTTGCCCTCATCAGGCTCATAGTTTCGCGTTTTTCACATACTTGTTGAACAGATCCTGGGTATTTTTCTGGTTTGGATCAGGTAGTAATGTGGTACCACACTGAAACAGTCGATTAAACCTGGTTTCGACCAATATCTTAGAGGATAACGCATGTTAGGTCTAGGTTACGCCTGGAATTTTCCCTCATCAGACTCATACTTTCGCATTCCTCACATACTTGTTGAACGGATCCTGGGTTTTTTCTGGTTAGGATCACGTAGTAATGTGGTACCACACTGAAAAAGTCCATTAAAGCTGGTTTTGAGCAATATTTTAGATGATAACCCATATTAGGTCTGGGATAGGTCTGGGATCTGCCCTCATCTGACTCATACCTTCGCATTCTTCACATGCTTGTTGAACAGATCCTGGGTTTTTCTGGTTTGGATCACGTAGTAATGTGGTACCACACTGAAACAGTCCATTAAACCTGGTTTTGATCAATATTTTAGATGATAACGCATGTTAGGTCTGGGATAGGTCTGGGATTTGCCCGCATCAGGCTCATAGTTTCGCATATTTCTCAAACTTGTTGGCCAGATTCTGTGCTTTCACTGGTTTGGATCACGTAGTAATGTTGTACCGCCCTGAAACAGTCAATTCAACCTGGTCTCGATAAATATTTTAGATGATAACGCATGTTAGGTCTAGGTTAGGCCTGGGATTTGCCCTCAACAGACTCATACTTTCGTATATTTGTCATACCTGTTGGCCAGATACGTTGCATTTTCTGGATTGGATCACATACTGATGTAGTACCACACGGAAACAGTCCATTATACCTGGTCTCGATCAATATTTTAGAAGGTAACGCATGTTAGGTCTGGGTTAGGGCTAGGATTTGCCCTCATCAGACACATACTTTCGCATTGTTCACATACTTGTTGAACAGATCCCTGGCTTTTTCTGGTTTGGATCACGTAGTAATGTGATACCACTCTGAAACAGTCGATTAAACCTGGTTTCGATCAATGTTTTAGATGATAACGCATGTTAGGTCTGGGATAGGTCTGGGATCTGCCCTCATCAGACTCATACCTTCGCAATCTTCACATGCTTGTTGAAGAGATCCTGGGTTTTTTCTGGTTTGGATCACGTACTAATGTGATACCACACTGATACTGTCCATTAAACCTGGTTTCGATCAATATTTTAGAGGATAACGCATCTTAGGTCTGGGATAGGTCTGGGATTTGCCCTCATTAGGCTCATAGTTTCGCGTTTTTCACATACTTGTTGAACAGATCCTGGGTTTTTCTGGTTTGGATCCCGTAGTAATGTGGTTCCACACCGAAACAGTCAATTAAACCTGCTTGCGATTAATATTTTAGAGGATAACGCCGGTTATGTCTGGGTTACGTCTAGTATTTGCCCTCATGTGTCTCATACTTTCGCGTTTTTCGCATACTTGTTGTCCAGATCCTGGGCATTTTCTCGTTTGGATCACGTAGTAATGTGGTACCACACTAAAACAGTCAATTAAACCTGGTTGCGAATAATATTTTAGAGGATAACGCTGGTTATGTCTGGGATAGTTCTGGTATTTGCAATCACCTGGCTCATACTTTCGCATTTTTCGCATGCTTGTTAGCCAGATCCTACGTTTTTTCTGGTTTGGATCTCGTACCAATGTGGTACCACACTGAAACAGTCAATTAAAGCTGGTTCCGATTAGTATTTTAGAGGATAACGCTGGTTATGTCTGTGTTAGTTCTGGTATTTGCAATGATCTGGCACATACTTTCGCGTTTTTCGCATACTTGTTGGCTAGATCCTGGGATTTTTCTGGTTTGGATCCCGTAGTAATGTGGTACCACACTGAGACAGTAAATAAAAGCTGGTTCCGATTAGTATTTTAGAGGATAACGCTGGTTATGTCTGTGTTAGTTCTGGTATTTGCAATCATGTGGCTCGTACTTTCGCGTTTTTCGCATACTTGTTGGCAAGATCCTGGCCATTTTCTGGCTTTGACATGGCAGTAATGTGGTACCACACTGAAACAGTCAATAAAAGCTGGTTCCGATTAATAGTTTGGAGGATAACGCTGGTTACGTTTGGGTTAGTTCTTGTATTAGCAATCATCTGGCTCGTTCATTCGCATTTTTCGCATACTTGTTAGGCAGGTCCTGGCCTTTTTTTGGCTTGGACCACGTAGTAATGTGGTACCACACTGCGACAGTCAGTTAAACCTGGTTGCGATTAATATTTTTGAGGATAACGCCGGTTATGTCTGGGTTAGTTCTGGTATTTCCAACCATCTGGCTCGAACTTTCGCTTTTTTCGCATACTTGTCCGGCAGATCCTGGGATTTTTGTGGCTTGGATCCCGTTGTAATGTGGTTCCACACTGAAACAGTCAATTAAACCTGGTTGCGATTAATATTTTAGAGGATAACGCCGGTTATGTCTCGGTTAGGTCTGGTATTTGCCCTCGTCTGGCTCGTACTTTCGCATTTTTCGCATACTTGTCGGCCAGACCTTGGCCTTTCTCTGGCTTGGACCACGTAGTAATGTGGTACCACACTGAAACAGTCAATTAAACCCGGGTCCGATTAATATCTTAGAGGATGACGCCGCTTATGTCTGGGCTAGGTCTGGTATTTGCCCTCATCTGGCTCGTACTTTCGCACTTTTCGCATACTTGTTGGCCAGATTCTGGGTTTTTTCTGGTTTGGATCCCGTAGTAATGTGGTTCCACACCGAAGCAGTCAATTAAACCTGCTTGCGATTAATATTTTAGAGGATAACGCCGGTTATGTCTGGGTTACGTCTAGTATTTGCCCTCATGTGTCTCATACTTTCGCGTTTTTCGCATACTTGTTGTCCAGATCCTGGGCATTTTCTCGTTTGGATCACGTAATAATGTGGTACCACACTGAAACAGGCAATTAAACCTGGTTGCGACTAATATTTTAGAGGATAACGCTGGTTATGTCTGGGATAGTTCTGGTATTTGCAATCACCTGGCTCATACTTTCGCATTCTTCGCATACTTGTTTGCCAGATTCTGGGTTTTTTCTGTTTTGGATCCCGTAGTAATGTGGTACCACACTGAAACAGTCAATTAAACCTGGTTGCGATTAATATTTTAGAGGATAACGCCGGTTATGTCTGGGTTAGGTCTGGGATTTGCCCTCATCTGGCTCGTACTTTCGCGTTTTTCGCATACTTGTTGGCCAGATCCTGAGTTTTTTCTTGTTTGGATCCCGTACCAATGTGGTACCACACTGAAACAGTCAATAGAAGCTAGTTCCGATAAGCATTTTAGAGGATAACGCTGGTTATGTCTGGGTTAGTTCTGGTATTTGCTATCATCTGGCACATACCTTCGAGTTTTTCGCATACTTGTTGGCCAGATCCTGGGCTTTTTCTGGTTTGGATCACGTAGTAATGTGGTACCACACTGAAACAGTCAATAGAAGCTGGTTCCGATAAGTATTTGAGAGGATAAAGCTGGTTATGCCTGGGTTAGTTCTGGTATTTCAAACCATCTGGCTCGAACTTTCGCATTTTTCGCATACCTGTCCGGCAGATCCTGGGTTTTTTGTGGCTTGGATCCCGTTGTAATGTGGTGCCACACCGAAACAGTCAATTAAACCTGGTTGCGATTAATATTTTAGAGGATAACGCCGGTTATGTCTCGGTTAGGTCTGGTATTTGCCCTCATCTGGCTCGTACTTTCGCATTTTTCGCATACTTGTTGGCCAGATCTTGGCCTTTTTCTGGCTTGGACCACGTAGTAATGTGGTACCACACTGAAACAGTCAATTAAACCCGGGTCCGATTAATATCTTAGAGGATGACGCCGCTTATGTCTGGGTTAGGTCTGGTATTTGCCCTCATCTGGCTCGTACTTTCGCACTTTTCGCATACTTGTTGGCCAGATTCTGGGTTTTTTCTGGTTTGGATCCCGTAGTAATGTGGTTCCACACCTAAACAGTCAATTAAACCTGCTTGCGATTAATATTTTAGAGGATAACGCCGGTTATGTCTGGGTTACGTCTAGTATTTGCCCTCATGTGTCTCATACTTTCGCGTTTTTCGCATACTTGTTGTCCAGATCCTGGGCATTTTCTCGTTTGGATCACGTAATAATGTGGTACCACACTGAAACAGTCAATTAAACCTGGTTGCGAATAATATTTTAGAGGATAACGCTGGTTATGTCTGGGATAGTTCTGGTATTTGCCCTCATCTGGCTCGTACTCTCGCATTTTTCGCATACTTGTTGGCCAGATCTTGGCCTTTTTCTGGTTAGGGTCACGTAGTAACGCGGTACCACACCGATACAGTCAATTAAACCTGGTTGCGATTACTATTTTGGAGGATAACGCCGGTTATGTCTGGGATAGGTCTGGGATTTGCCCTCATCTGGCTCGTACTTTCGCGTTTTTCGCATACTTATTGGCCAGATCCTGAGTTTTTTCTGGTTTGGATCCCATACCAATGTGGTACCACACTGACACAGTCAATTAAAGCTGGTTCCGATTAGTATTTTCGAGGATAACGCTGGTTATGCCTGTGTTAGTTCTGGTATTTGCAATCATCTGGCTCATACTTTCGCGTTTTTCGCATAGTTGTTGGCCAGATCCTGGGATTTTTCTGGTTTGGATCACGCAGTAATGTGGTACCACACTGAAACTGTCAATAGAAGCTGGTTCCGATAAGTATTTGAGAGGATAACGCTGGTTATGTCTCGGTTAGGTCTGGGATTTGCCCTCATCTGGCTCGTGCTTTCGTATTTTTCGCATACTTGTTGGCCAGATCCTAGGCTTTTTCTGGTTTGGATCACGTACTAATGTGGTACCACACTGGAACAGTCAATAGAAGCTGGTTCCGAATAGTATTTTAGAGGATAACGCTGGTTATGTCTAGATTAGGTCTGGGATTTGCCATCATCTGGCTCGTACTTTCGTATTTTTCGCATACTTGTTGGCCAGATCCTGAGTTTTTTCTGGTTTGGATCCCGTACCAATGTGGTACCACACCGAAACAGTCAATTAACCCAGGTTGCGAATAATATTTTAGAGGATAACGCTGATTATGTCTGGGTTAGTTCCGGTATTTGCAATCTTCTGGCTCATACTTTCGCGTTCTTCGCATACTTGTTGGCCAGATCCTGGCCTTTTTCTGGCTTTGACATGGCAGTAATGTGGTACCAAACCGAAACAGTCAATTAAATCAGGTTGCGAATAATATTTTAGAGGATAACGCTGGTTACGTCTTGGTTAGGTCTGGGATTTGCAATCATCTGGCTCGTACTTTCGCATTTCTCGCATACTTGTTGGCCAGACCCTGAGTTTTTTCTGGTTTGGATCCAGTAGTAATGCGGTACCACACTGAAACAGTCAATAGAAGCTGGTTCCGATAAGTATTTTAGAGGATAACGCTGGTTATGTCTGGGTTAGTTCTGGTATTTGCTATAATCTGTCACATACCTTCGAGTTTTTCGCATACTTGTTGGCCAGATCCTGGGCTTTTTCTGGTTTGGATCACGTAGTAATGTGGTACCACACTGTAACAGTCAATAGAAGCTGGTTCCGATGAGTATTTGAGAGGATAACGCTGGTTATGTCTGGGTTAGTTCTGGTATTTGCTATCATCTGGCGCATACCTTCGAGTTTTTCGCATACTTGTTGGCCAGATCCTGGCCCTTTTCTGGCAAGAACCACGTAGTAAATTGGTACCGCACTGAAACAGTCAATTAAACCTGGTTGCGATTACTATTTTGGAGGATAACGCCGGTTATGTCCCGGTTAGGTCAGGGATTTGCCCTCATCTGGCTCGTACATTCGCGTTTTTCGCATAGTTGATGGCCAGATCCTGGGTGTTTTCTGGTTTGGATCCCGCAGTAATGTGGTTCCACACCGAAACAGTCAATTAAACCTGGTTGCGATTAATATTTTAGAGGATAACGCCGGTTATGTCTCGGTTAGGTCTGTGATATGCCCTCATGTGGCTCGCACTTTCGCATTTTTCGCATACTTTTTGGCCGGATCCTGGCCTTCTTCTGGCTTGGACCACGTAGTAAAGTGGTACCACACTGAAACAGTCAATTAAACCAGGGTCCGATTAATATTTTAGTGGACAACGCCGGTTCTGTCTCGGTTAGGTCTAGGATTTGCCTTCATCTGGCTCGTACATTCGCATTTTTCGCATACTTTTTGGCCAGATCATGGCCTTTTTCTGGCTTGGACCGCGTAGTAATGTGGTACCAAACCGAAACAGTCAATTAAATCAGGTTGCGAATAATATTTTAGAGGATAACGCCGGTAATGTCTCGGTTAGGTCTGGTATTTGCCCTCATCTGGCTCATACTTACGCGTTTTTCGCATACTTGTTGGGCAGATCCTGGGTTTTTTCTGGTTTGGATAATGTAGTAATGTGGTACCACACTGAAACAGTCAATAAAAGCTGGTTCCGATTAATATTTTAGAGGATAACGCCGGTTATGTCTGGGTTAGGTCTGGGATTTGCCCTCATCTGGCTCGTACTTTCGCGTTTCTCGCATACTTGTTGTCCAGATCCTGAGTTTTTTCTGGTTTGGATCCCGTACCATTGTGGTACCACACTGAAGCAGTCAATTAAAGCTGGTTCCGATTAGTATTTTAGAGGATAACGCTGGTTATGTCTGTGTTAGTTCTGGTATTTGCAATCATCTGGCTCATACTTTCGCGTATTACGCACACTTCTTGGCCAGATCCAGGTATTTTTTGGTTTGGATCACGTAGTAATGTGGTACCACACTGAAGCAGTCAATTAAACATGTTCGCGATAAATATTTTAGAGGATATCGCCGGTTGTGTCTGGGTTAGGTCTGGTATATGCCCTCATCTGGCTCGTACTTTCGCGTTTTTCGCATAGTTGTTGGCCAGATCCTGGGATTTTTCTGGTTTGGATCCCGTAGTAATGTGTTTCCACACCGGAACAGTCAATTAAACCTGGTTGCGATTAATATTTTAGAGGATAACGCCGGTTATGTCTGAGTTAGGTCTGGGATTTGCCCTCATCTGGCTCGTACTTTCGGGTTTTTCGCATACTTGTTGGCAGATCGTGAGTTTTTCTGGTTTGGATCCCGTAGTAATGCGGTACCCCACCGAAACAGTCAAATAATCCTGGTTGCGATTAATATTTTAGAGGATAACGAAGGTTATGTCTCGGTTAGTTCTGGTATTTGCTATCATCTGGCTCATACTTTCGCGCTTTTCGCATACTGGTTGGGCAGATCCTGGGCTTTTCCTGGCTTGGATCACGTAGTAATGTGGTACCACACTGTCAATAAAAGCTGGTTCCGATTAGTATTTTAGAGGATAACGCTGGTTATGTCTGGGTTAGTTCTGGTAATTGCAATCATCTGGCTCATACTTTCGAGTTTTTCGCATACTTGTTTGGCAGATCCTGGGTCTTTTCTGGCTTGGATCACGTAGTAACGCGGTACCACACCGAAACAGTCAAATAATCCTGGTTGCGATTAATATTTTAGAGGATAACGCCGGTTATGGATAGGTTAGGTCTGGTATTTGCCCTCATCTGGCTCGTCCTTTCGCATTTTTCGCATACTTGTTGGCCAGGTCCTGGCCCTTTTCTGGTTTGGATCACGTAGTAATGCGGTACCACACCGAAACAGTCAATTAAAGCTGGTTGCGATTTGTATTTTAGAGGATAACGCCGGTAACGTCTGGGTTAGGTCTAGTATTTGCCCTCATCTGGCTCGTACTTTCGCATTTTTCGCATACTTGATGGCCAGATCCTGGCCTTTTTCTGGCTTGGACCACGTAGTAATGTGATACCACACTGAAACAGTCAATTAAACCAGGGTCCGATTAATATTTTAGTGGACAACGCCGGTTATGTCTCGGGTAGTTCTGGGATTTGTCCACATCTGGCTCGTACTTTCGCATTTTTCGCTTACTTGTTGGCCAGATCCTGGCCTTTTTCTGGCTTGGACCACGTAGTAATGTGGTACCACACTGAAACAGTCAATTAAACCAGGGTCCGATTAATATTTTAGTGGACAACGCCGGTTATGTCTCGGGTAGTTCTGGGATTTGTCCACATCTGGCTCGTACTTTCGCATTTTTCGCTTACTTGTTGGCCAGATCCTGGGCTTTTTCTGGCTTGGATCACGTAGTAATGTGGTACCACACTGTCAATAAAAGCTGGTTCCGATTAGTATTTTATAGGATAACGCCGGTTATGTCTGGGTTAGTTCTAATATTTGCCCTCATCTGGCTCGTACTTTCGCATTTTTCGCATACTTGTTGGCCGGATCCTGGCCATTTTCTGGTTTGGATCACGTAGTAATGCGGTACCACACCGAAACAGTCGATTAAACCTGGTTGCGATTAATATTTTCGAGGATAACGCATGTTATGTCTGGGTTAGGTCTGGGATTTGCCCTCATCTGGCTCGTACTTTCGCATTTTTCCCATACTTGCTGGCCAGATCCTGGCCTTTTTCTGGCTTGGACCACGTAGTAATGTGGTACCACACTGAAACAGTCAATTAAACCTGGTTCCGATTAATATTTTAGAGGATAACGCCGGTTATGTCTAGGTTAGGTCTGTAATTTGCCCTCATCTGGCTCGTACTATCGCACTTTTCGCATAATTGTTGCCCAGATCCTGCCCTTTTTCTGGTTTGGAACACGTAGTAGTGCGGTACCACACCGAAACAGTCAAATAAACCTGGTTGCGATTAATATTTTAGAGGATAACGCCGCTTATGTCTCGGGTAGGTCTGGGATATGCCCTCATCTGGCTCGTACCTTCGCATTGTTCGCATACTTGTTGGCCAGATCCTGGGCTTTTTCTGGTTTGGATAACGTAGTAATGTGGTACCACACTGAAACAGTCAATTAAACCAGGTTGCGATTAATATTTTAGAGGATAACGCCGGTTATGTCTGGGTTACGTCTGGTATTTGCCCTCATCTGGCTCGTACTTTCGCATTTTTCGCATACTTGTTGGCCGGATCCTAGCCATTTTCTGGTTTGGATCACGTGGTAATGCGGTACCACACCGAAACAGTCAATTAAACCTGGTTGCGATTAATATTTTAGAGGATAACGCCGGTTATGTCTCGGTTAGGTCTGGGATATGCCCTCATCTGGCTCGTACCTTCGCATTGTTCGCATACTTGTTGGCCAGATCCAGGGCTTTTTCTGGTTTGGATCGCGTACTAATGCGGTACCACACCGAAACAGTCAACTAATCCTGGTTGCGATTAATATTTTAGAGGAAAACGCCGGTTATGTCTGGGTTAGTTCTGGCATTTGCCCTCATCTGTCTCATACTTTCGCGTTTTTCGCATACTAGTTGGCCAGATCCTGGCCTTTTTATGGTTTGGATCACGTAGTAATGTGGTACCACACTCAAACAGTCAATTAAACCTGGTTGCGATTAATATTTTTGAGGATAACGCTGCTTATGTCTGGGTTAGTTCTGGTATTTGCCATCATCTGGCTCATACTTACGCGTTTTTCGCATACGTGTTGGGCAGATCCTGGGTTTTTTTTGGTTTGAATAACGTAGTAATGTGGTACCACACTGAAACAGTCAATAAAAGCTGGTTCTTTCGCAGTTTTCGCATACTTGTTGGCCAGATCCTGGCCTTTTTCTGGCTCTGACAACGTAGTAATGTGGTACCACACTGAAACAGTCAATTATACCAGGTTGCGATTAATATTTTAGAGGATAACGGCGGTTATGTCTGGGTTGCGTCTGGTATTTGCCCTCATCTGGCTCGAACTTTCGCATTTTTCGCATACTTGTTGGCCGGATCCTGGCCATTTTCTGGTTTGGATCACGTAGTAATGCGGTACCACACCGAAACAATCAATTAAACCTGGTTGCGATTAATATTTTAGAGGATAACGCATGTTATGTCTGGGTTAGGTCTGGGATGTGCCCTCATCTGGCTCGTACTTTCGCATTTTTCGCATACTTGCTGGCCAGATCCTGGCCTTTTTCTGGTTTGGAACTCGTAGTAGTGCGGTACCACACCGAAACAGTCAACTAAACCTGGTTGCGATTAATATTTTAGATGATAACGCCGGTTATGTCTCGGTTAGGTCTGGGATATGCCCTCATCTGGCTCGTACCTTCGCATTGTTCGCATACTTGTTGGCCAGATCCTGGGCTTTTTCTGGCTTGGATCACGTAGTAATGTGGTACCACACAGTCAACAAAAGCTGGTTCCGATTAGTATTTTAGAGGATAACGCTGGTTATGCCTGGGTTAGTTCTGCTATTTGCAATCATCTGGCTCATACTTTCGCGTTGTTCACATACTTGTTGGCCAGATCCTAGGCTTTTTCTGGATTGGATCACGTACTAATGTGTTACCACACTGGAACAGTCAATAGTAGCTGGTTCCGAATAGCATTTTAGAGGATAACGCTGGTTATGTCTAGATTAGTTCTGGTAATTGCCCACATCTGGCTCGTACTTTCGCATTTTTCACTTACTTGTTGGCCAGATCTCGGGTTTTTTGTGGTTTGGATCCCGTCGTAATGTGGTTCCACACCGAAACAGTCAATTAAACCTGGTTGCGATAAATATTTTGGAGGACTACGCTGGTTATGTTTGGGTTAGTTCTGGTATTTGCAATCATCAGGCACATATGTTCGCATTTCTCGCATACTTGTTGGGCAGATCCTGGCCTTTTACTGGCTTGTACCACGTAGTAATGCGGTACCACACCGAAACAGTCAATCATACCTGGTTGCGATTAATATTTTAGAGGATTACGCTGGTTATGTCTAGATTAGTTTCGGTATTTGCAATCATCTGGCTCACACTTTCGCGTTTTTCGCATACTTGTTGGGCAGATCCTGGGTTGTTTCTGGTTTGGATCATGTAGTAATGTGGTACCACACTGAAACAGTCAATGTGAGCTGCTTCCGATTAATAGTTTGGAGGATAACGCTGGTTACGTTTGGGTTAGTTCTGGTATTAGCAATCATCTGGCTCGTACTTTCGCGTTTTTCGCATACTTGTTGGCCAGATCCTGAGTTTTTTCTGGTTTGGATCTCGTACCAATGTGGTACCACACTGAAACAGTCAATTAAAGCTGGTTCCGATTAGTATTTTAGAGGATAACGCTGGTTATGTCTGTGTTAGTTCTGGTATTAGCAATCATCTGGCTCGTACTTTCGCATTTTTCGCATACTTGTTGGCCAGATCCTGGGTTGTTTCTGGTTTGGATCATGTAGTAATGTGGTACCACACTGAAACAGTCAAAGTGAGCTGCTTCCGATTAATAGTTTGGAGGAAAACGCTGGTTACGTTTGGGTTAGTTCTGGTATTAGCAATCATCTGGCTCGTACTTTCGCGTTTTTCGCATACTTGTTGGACAGATCCTGAGTTTTTTCTGGTTTGGATCCCGTACCAATGTGGTACCACACTGAAACAGTCAATAAAAGCTGGTTCCAATTAATAGTTTGGAGGATAACGCTGGTTGCGTTTGGGTTAGTTCTAGTATTAGCAATCATCTGGCTCGTACTTACGCGTTTTTCGCATACTTGTTGGCCAGATCCTGGGTTTTTTCTGGTTTGGATCCCGTAGTAATGCGGTACCACACTGAAACAGTCAATTAAACCTGGGTGCGATTAATATTTTAGAGGATAATGCCGGTTATGTCTGGGTTAGGTCTGGCATTTGCCCTCATCTGGCTCGTACCTTCGCATTTTTCGCAGACTTGTTGGCCAGATCCTGGACTTTTTCTGGCTTGGACCACGTAGTAAAGTGGTTCCACACTGAAACAGTCAATAGAAGCTGGTTCCGATAAGAATTTGAGAGGATAACGCTGGTTATGTCTCGGTTAGGTCTGGGATTTGCCCTCATCTGGCTCGTACGTTCGCGTTTTTCGCATACTTGTTGGCCAGATCCTGGCCTTTTTCTGGTTTGGATCACGTAGTAATGTGGTACCACCCTGAAACAGTCAATAGAAGCTGGTTCCGCTTAGTATTTTAGAGGATAACGCTGGTTATGCCTGGGTTAGTTCTGGTATTTGCAATCATCTGGCTCGTGCTTTCGTATTTTTCGCATACTTGTTGGCCAGATCCTAGGCTTTTTCTGGTTTGGATCACGTAGTAATGTGGTTCCACACTGAAACAGTCAATAGAAGCTGGTTCCGATTAGTATTTGAGAGGATAACGCTGGTTATGTCTGTGTTAGTTCTGGTATTTGCAATCATCTGGCTCATACTTTCGCGTT
Organism: Colletes latitarsis; assembly: GCF_051014445.1. NCBI lineage: Eukaryota > Metazoa > Arthropoda > Insecta > Hymenoptera > Colletidae > Colletes > Colletes latitarsis. The sequence continues at coordinate 10,738,018 of NC_135136.1, forward strand.
TTTCGCACACTTGTTGGCCAGATCCTGGGCATTTTCTCGTTTGGATCACGTAGTAATGTGGTACCACACTGAAACAGTCAATTAAACCTGGTTGCGAATAATATTTTAGAGGATAACGCCGGTTATGTCTCGGTTAGGTCTGGGATATGCCCTCATGTGGCTCGTACTTTCGCATTTTTCGCATACTTGTTGGCCAGATCCTGGCCTTTTTCTGGCGTGGATCACGTAGTAATGCGGAACCACACCGAAACTAAACCTGGTTGCGATTAAGGTTTTAGAGGATAACGCCGGTTATGTCTCGGTTAGGTCTGGGATATGCCCTCATCTGGCTCGCACTTTCGCGTGTTTCGCATACTTGTTGTCCAGATCCTGGGCATTTTCTCGTTTGGATCACGTAGTAATGCGGTACCACACCGAAACAGTCAATTAAAGCTGGTTGCGATTAATATTTTAGAGGATAACGTCGGTTATGTCTCGGTAAGGTCTGGGATTTGCCCTCATCTGGCTCGTACATTCGGATTTTTCGCATACTTGTTGGCCAGATCCTGGGCTTTTTCTGGCTTGGATCACGTAATAATGTTGTACCACACTGTCAATAAAAGCTGGTTCCGATTAGTATTTTAGAGGATAACGCTGGTTATGTCTGGGTTAGTCCTTCTATTTGCAATCATCTGGCTCATACTTTCGCGTTTTTCGCATACTTGTTGGCCAGATCCTGGCCTTTTTCTGGCGTGGATCGCGTAGTAATGTGGTACCACACTGAAGCAGTCAATTAAACATGTTCGCGATAAATATTTTAGAGGATATCGCCGGTTATGTCTGGGTTAGGTCTGGTATTTGCCCTCATCTGGCTCATACTTTCGCGTTATTCGCATACTTGTTGTCCAGATCCTGGGCTTTTTCTCGTTTGGATCACGTAGTAATGTGGTACCACACTGAAACAGTCAATTAAACCTGGTTGCGAATAATATTTTAGAGGATAACGCTGGTTATGTCTGGCATAGTTCTGGTATTTGCAATCATCTGGCTCATACTTTCGCATTTTTCGCATACTTGTTTGCCAGATCCTGGGTTTTTTCTGGTTTGGATCACGTAATAATGTTGTACCACACTGTCAATAAAAGCTGGTTCCGATTAGTATTTTAGAGGATAACGCTGGTTATGTCTGGGTTAGTCCTTCTATTTCCAACCAACTGGCTCGAACTTTCGCATTTTTCGCATACTTGTCCGGCAGATCCTGGGTTTTTTGTGGCTTGGATCCCGTTGTAATGTGGTTCCACACCGAAACAGTCAATTAAACCTGGTTGCGATTAATATTTTAGAGTATAACGCCGGTTATGCCTCGGTTAGGTCTGGTATTTGCCCTCATCTGGCTCGTACTTTCGCATTTTTCGCATACTTGTCGGCCAGATCTTGGCCTTTTTCTGGCTTGGACCACGTAGTAATGTGGTACCACACTGAAACAGTCAATTAAACCCAGGTCCGATTAATATCTTAGAGGATGACGCCGCTTATGTCTGGGTTAGGTCTGGTATTTGCCCGCATCTGGCTCGTACTTTCGCACTTTTCGCATACTTGTTGGCCAGATTCTGGATTTCTTCTGGTTTGGATCCCGTAGTAATGTGGTTCCACACCGAAACAGTCAATTAAACCTGGTTGCGATTAATATTTTAGAGGATAACGGCGGTTATGTCTGGGTTACGTCTAGTATTTGCCCTCATGTGTCTCATACTTTCGCGTCTTTCGTATACTTGTTGTCCAGATCCTGGGCATTTTCTCACCTGGATCACGTAGTAATGTGGTACCACACTGAAACAGTCAATTAAACCTGGTTGCGAATAATATTTTAGAGGATAACGCTGGTTATGTCTGGGAGAGTTCTGGAATTTGCAATCATCTGGCTCATACTTTCGCATTTTTCGCATACTAGTTGGCCAGATCCTGGCCTTTTTATGGTTTGGATCACGTAGTAATGTGGTACCACACTCAAACAGTCAATTAAACCTGGTTGCGATTAATATTTTTGAGGATAACGCTGCTTATGTCTGGGTTAGTTCTGGTATTTGCCATCATCTGGCTCATACTTACGCGTTTTTCGCATACGTGTTGGGCAGATCCTGGGTTTTTTTTGGTTTGAATAACGTAGTAATGTGGTACCACACTGAAACAGTCAATAAAAGCTGGTTCTTTCGCAGTTTTCGCATACTTGTTGGCCAGATCCTGGCCTTTTTCTGGCTCTGACAACGTAGTAATGTGGTACCACACTGAAACAGTCAATTATACCAGGTTGCGATTAATATTTTAGAGGATAACGGCGGTTATGTCTGGGTTGCGTCTGGTATTTGCCCTCATCTGGCTCGAACTTTCGCATTTTTCGCATACTTGTTGGCCGGATCCTGGCCATTTTCTGGTTTGGATCACGTAGTAATGCGGTACCACACCGAAACAATCAATTAAACCTGGTTGCGATTAATATTTTAGAGGATAACGCATGTTATGTCTGGGTTAGGTCTGGGATGTGCCCTCATCTGGCTCGTACTTTCGCATTTTTCGCATACTTGCTGGCCAGATCCTGGCCTTTTTCTGGTTTGGAACTCGTAGTAGTGCGGTACCACACCGAAACAGTCAACTAAACCTGGTTGCGATTAATATTTTAGATGATAACGCCGGTTATGTCTCGGTTAGGTCTGGGATATGCCCTCATCTGGCTCGTACCTTCGCATTGTTCGCATACTTGTTGGCCAGATCCTGGGCTTTTTCTGGCTTGGATCACGTAGTAATGTGGTACCACACAGTCAACAAAAGCTGGTTCCGATTAGTATTTTAGAGGATAACGCTGGTTATGCCTGGGTTAGTTCTGCTATTTGCAATCATCTGGCTCATACTTTCGCGTTGTTCACATACTTGTTGGCCAGATCCTAGGCTTTTTCTGGATTGGATCACGTACTAATGTGTTACCACACTGGAACAGTCAATAGTAGCTGGTTCCGAATAGCATTTTAGAGGATAACGCTGGTTATGTCTAGATTAGTTCTGGTAATTGCCCACATCTGGCTCGTACTTTCGCATTTTTCACTTACTTGTTGGCCAGATCTCGGGTTTTTTGTGGTTTGGATCCCGTCGTAATGTGGTTCCACACCGAAACAGTCAATTAAACCTGGTTGCGATAAATATTTTGGAGGACTACGCTGGTTATGTTTGGGTTAGTTCTGGTATTTGCAATCATCAGGCACATATGTTCGCATTTCTCGCATACTTGTTGGGCAGATCCTGGCCTTTTACTGGCTTGTACCACGTAGTAATGCGGTACCACACCGAAACAGTCAATCATACCTGGTTGCGATTAATATTTTAGAGGATTACGCTGGTTATGTCTAGATTAGTTTCGGTATTTGCAATCATCTGGCTCACACTTTCGCGTTTTTCGCATACTTGTTGGGCAGATCCTGGGTTGTTTCTGGTTTGGATCATGTAGTAATGTGGTACCACACTGAAACAGTCAATGTGAGCTGCTTCCGATTAATAGTTTGGAGGATAACGCTGGTTACGTTTGGGTTAGTTCTGGTATTAGCAATCATCTGGCTCGTACTTTCGCGTTTTTCGCATACTTGTTGGCCAGATCCTGAGTTTTTTCTGGTTTGGATCTCGTACCAATGTGGTACCACACTGAAACAGTCAATCAAATCTGGTTCCGATTAGTATTTTAGAGGATAACGCTGGTTATGTCTGTGTTAGTTCTGGTATTAGCAATCATCTGGCTCGTACTTTCGCATTTTTCGCATACTTGTTGGCCAGATCCTGGGTTGTTTCTGGTTTGGATCATGTAGTAATGTGGTACCACACTGAAACAGTCAAAGTGAGCTGCTTCCGATTAATAGTTTGGAGGAAAACGCTGGTTACGTTTGGGTTAGTTCTGGTATTAGCAATCATCTGGCTCGTACTTTCGCGTTTTTCGCATACTTGTTGGACAGATCCTGAGTTTTTTCTGGTTTGGATCCCGTACCAATGTGGTACCACACTGAAACAGTCAATAAAAGCTGGTTCCAATTAATAGTTTGGAGGATAACGCTGGTTGCGTTTGGGTTAGTTCTAGTATTAGCAATCATCTGGCTCGTACTTACGCGTTTTTCGCATACTTGTTGGCCAGATCCTGGGTTTTTTCTGGTTTGGATCCCGTAGTAATGTGGTACCACACTGAAACAGTCAATTAAACCTGGGTGCGATTAATATTTTAGAGGATAATGCCGGTTATGTCTGGGTTAGGTCTGGCATTTGCCCTCATCTGGCTCGTACCTTCGCATTTTTCGCAGACTTGTTGGCCAGATCCTGGACTTTTTCTGGCTTGGACCACGTAGTAAAGTGGTTCCACACTGAAACAGTCAATAGAAGCTGGTTCCGATAAGAATTTGAGAGGATAACGCTGGTTATGTCTCGGTTAGGTCTGGGATTTGCCCTCATCTGGCTCGTACGTTCGCGTTTTTCGCATACTTGTTGGCCAGATCCTGGCCTTTTTCTGGTTTGGATCACGTAGTAATGTGGTACCACCCTGAAACAGTCAATAGAAGCTGGTTCCGCTTAGTATTTTAGAGGATAACGCTGGTTATGCCTGGGTTAGTTCTGGTATTTGCAATCATCTGGCTCGTGCTTTCGTATTTTTCGCATACTTGTTGGCCAGATCCTAGGCTTTTTCTGGTTTGGATCACGTAGTAATGTGGTTCCACACTGAAACAGTCAATAGAAGCTGGTTCCGATTAGTATTTGAGAGGATAACGCTGGTTATGTCTGTGTTAGTTCTGGTATTTGCAATCATCTGGCTCATACTTTCGCGTTTTTCGCACACTTGTTGGCCAGATCCTGGGCATTTTCTCGTTTGGATCACGTAGTAATGTGGTACCACACTGAAACAGTCAATTAAACCTGGTTGCGAATAATATTTTAGAGGATAACGCCGGTTATGTCTCGGTTAGGTCTGGGATATGCCCTCATGTGGCTCGTACTTTCGCATTTTTCGCATACTTGTTGGCCAGATCCTGGCCTTTTTCTGGCGTGGATCACGTAGTAATGCGGAACCACACCGAAACTAAACCTGGTTGCGATTAAGGTTTTAGAGGATAACGCCGGTTATGTCTCGGTTAGGTCTGGGATATGCCCTCATCTGGCTCGCACTTTCGCGTGTTTCGCATACTTGTTGTCCAGATCCTGGGCATTTTCTCGTTTGGATCACGTAGTAATGCGGTACCACACCGAAACAGTCAATTAAAGCTGGTTGCGATTAATATTTTAGAGGATAACGTCGGTTATGTCTCGGTAAGGTCTGGGATTTGCCCTCATCTGGCTCGTACATTCGGACTTTTCGCATACTTGTTGGCCAGATCCTGGGCTTTTTCTGGCTTGGATCACGTAATAATGTTGTACCACACTGTCAATAAAAGCTGGTTCCGATTAGTATTTTAGAGGATAACGCTGGTTATGTCTGGGTTAGTCCTTCTATTTGCAATCATCTGGCTCATACTTTCGCGTTTTTCGCATACTTGTTGGCCAGATCCTGGCCTTTTTCTGGCGTGGATCGCGTAGTAATGTGGTACCACACTGAAGCAGTCAATTAAACATGTTCGCGATAAATATTTTAGAGGATATCGCCGGTTATGTCTGGGTTAGGTCTGGTATTTGCCCTCATCTGGCTCATACTTTCGCGTTATTCGCATACTTGTTGTCCAGATCCTGGGCTTTTTCTCGTTTGGATCACGTAGTAATGTGGTACCACACTGAAACAGTCAATTAAACCTGGTTGCGAATAATATTTTAGAGGATAACGCTGGTTATGTCTGGCATAGTTCTGGTATTTGCAATCATCTGGCTCATACTTTCGCATTTTTCGCATACTTGTTTGCCAGATCCTGGGTTTTTTCTGGTTTGGATCACGTAGTAATGCGGTACCACACCGAAACAGTCAATTAAAGCTGGTTGCGATTAATATTTCAGAGGATAACGTCGGTTATGTCTCGGTAAGGTCTGGGATTTGCCCTCATCTGGCTCGTACATTCGGACTTTTCGCATACTTGTTGGCCAGATCCTGGGCTTTTTCTGGCTTGGATCACGTAATAATGTTGTACCACACTGTCAATAAAAGCTGGTTCCGATTAGTATTTTAGAGGATAACGCTGGTTATGTCTGGGTTAGTCCTTCTATTTGCAATCATCTGGCTCATACTTTCGCGTTTTTCGCATACTTGTTGGCCAGATCCTGGCCTTTTTCTGGCGTGGATCGCGTAGTAATGCGGTACCACACCGAAACAGTCAATTAAACCTGGTTGCGATTAATATTTTAGAGGATAACGTCGGTTATGTCTGGGTTAGTTCTGGTATTTCCAACCAACTGGCTCGAACTTTCGCATTTTTCGCATACTTGTCCGGCAGATCCTGGGTTTTTTGTGGCTTGGATCCCGTTGTAATGTGGTTCCACACCGAAACAGTCAATTAAACCTGGTTGCGATTAATATTTTAGAGTATAACGCCGGTTATGCCTCGGTTAGGTCTGGTATTTGCCCTCATCTGGCTCGTACTTTCGCATTTTTCGCATACTTGTCGGCCAGATCTTGGCCTTTTTCTGGCTTGGACCACGTAGTAATGTGGTACCACACTGAAACAGTCAATTAAACCCAGGTCCGATTAATATCTTAGAGGATGACGCCGCTTATGTCTGGGTTAGGTCTGGTATTTGCCCGCATCTGGCTCGTACTTTCGCACTTTTCGCATACTTGTTGGCCAGATTCTGGATTTCTTCTGGTTTGGATCCCGTAGTAATGTGGTTCCACACCGAAACAGTCAATTAAACCTGGTTGCGATTAATATTTTAGAGGATAACGGCGGTTATGTCTGGGTTACGTCTAGTATTTGCCCTCATGTGTCTCATACTTTCGCGTCTTTCGTATACTTGTTGTCCAGATCCTGGGCATTTTCTCACCTGGATCACGTAGTAATGTGGTACCACACTGAAACAGTCAATTAAACCTGGTTGCGAATAATATTTTAGAGGATAACGCTGGTTATGTCTGGGAGAGTTCTGGAATTTGCAATCATCTGGCTCATACTTTCGCATTTTTCGCATACTTGTTGGCCAGATCCTGAGTTTTTTCTGGTTTGGATCCCGTACCAATGTGGTACCACACTGAAACAGTCAATAAAAGCTGGTTCCGATTAATAGTTTGGAGGATAACGCTGGTTACGTTTGGGTTAGTTCTAGTATTAGCAATCATCTGGCTCGTACTTTCGCGTTTATCGCATAGTTGTTGGCCAGATACTGGGCTTTTTCTGGCTTGGATCACGTAATAATGTGGTACCACACTGTCAATAAAAGCTGGTTCCGATTAGTATTTTAGAGGATAACGCTGGTTATGTCTGGGTTAGTCCTGGTATTTGCAATCATCTGGCTCATACTTTCGCGTTTTTCGCATACTTGTTGGGCAGATCCTGGGTTCTTTCTGGTTTGGATCCCGTAGTACTGTGGTACCACACTGAAACTGTCAATAAAAGCTGGTTCCGATTAATAGTTTGCAGGATAACGCTGGTTACGTTTGGGTTAGTTCTGGTATTTGCAATCATCTGGCTCATACTTTCGCGTTTTTCGCATAGTTCTTGGCCAGATCCTGAGTTTTTTCTGGTTTGCATCCCGTAGTAATGCGGTACCACACTGAAACAGTCAATAGAAGCTAGTTCCGATAAGTATTTTAGAGGATAACGCTGGTTATGTCTGGGTTAGTTCTGGTATTTGCTATCATCTGGCACATACCTTCGAGTTTTTCGCATACTTGTTGGCCAGATCCTGGGCTTTCTCTGGTTTGGATCACGTAGTAATGTGGTACCACACTGAAACAGTCTATAGAAGCTGGTTCCGATAAGTATTTGAGAGGATAACGCTGGTTATGTCTCGGTTAGTTCTGGGATTTGCCATCATCTGGCTCGTGCATTCGTATTTGTCGCATACTTGTTGGCCAGATCCTAGGCTTTTTCTGGTTTGGATCACGCACTAATGTGGTACCACACTGGAACAGTCAATAGAAGCTGGTTCCGAATAGTAATTTAGAGGATAACGCTGGTTATGTCTAGATTAGGTCTGGGATTTGCCATCATCAGGCTCGTGCTTTCGTATTTTTCGCATACTTGTTGGCCAGCTCCTGAGTTTTTTCTGGTTTGGATCACATAGTACTGTGGTACCACACTGAAACAGTCAATAAAAGCTGGTTCCGATTAATAGTTTGCAGGATAACGCTGGTTACGTTTGGGTTAGTTCTGGTATTAGCAATGATCTGGCTCGTACTTTCGCATTTTTCGCATACTTGTTGGCCAGATCCTGGCCTTTTTCTGGCGTGGATCGCGTAGTAATGCGGTACCACACCGAAACAGTCAATCAAACCTGCTTGCGATTAATATTTTTGAGGATAACGCCGGCTATGTCTGGGTTAGTTCTGGTATTTCCAACAATCTGGCTCGAATTTTCGTATTTTTCGCATACTTGTCCGGCAGTTCCTGGGTTTTTTGTGGCTTGGATCCCGTTGTAATGTGGTTCCACTCCGAAACAGTCAGTTAATCCTGGTTGCGATTAATATTTTAGAGGATAACGCCGGTTATGTCTCGGTTAGGCCTGGTATTTGCCCTCATCTGGCTCGTACTTTCGCATTTTTCGCAGACTTGTTGGCCAGATCCTGGCCTTTTTCTGGCTTGGACCACGTAGTAAAGTGGTTCCACACTGAAACAGTCAATTAAACCTTGGTCCGATTAATATTTTAGAGGATAACGCCGGTTATGTCTGGGTTAGGTCTGGTATTTGCCCTCATCTGACTCGTACCTTCGCAATGTTCGCATACTTGTTGGCCAGATCCTGGGCTTTTTCTGGCTTGGATCACGTAGTAATGTGGTACCACACTGTCAATAAAAGCTGGTTCCGATTAGTATTTTAGAGTATAACGCTGGTTACGTTTGGGTTAGTTCTAGTATTAGCAATCATCTGGCTCGTCCTTTCGCATTTTTCGCATACTTGTTGGCCAGATCCTGGCCTCTTTCTGGCTTGGACCACGTAGTAATGTGGTACCACACCGCAACAGTCAGTTAAACCTGGTTGCGATTAATATTTTTGAGGATAACGCCGGTTATGTCTAGGCTAGTTCTGATATTTGCAATCATCAGGCACATACTTTCGCATTTTTCGCATACTTGTTGGCCAGATCCTGGGATATTTCTGGTTTGCATCACGTAGTAATGTGGTACCACAGTGAGATAGTAAATAATAGCTGGTTCCGATTAGTATTTTAGAGGATAACGCTGGTTATGTCTGTGTTAGTTCTGACATTTGCAATCATCTGGCTCATACTTTCGCGTTTTTCGCATGCTGGTTGACCAGATCCTGGCCTTTTTCTGGTTTGGATCACGTAGTAATGTGGTACCACACTGAAACAGTCAATAGAAGCTGGTTCCGCTTAGTATTTTAGAGGATAACGCTGGTTATGCCTGGGTTAGTTCTGGTATTTGCAATCATCAGGCTCATACTTTAGCATTTTTCGCATACTTGTTGGCCAGATCCTGGCCTCTTTCTGGCTTGGACCAAGTAGTAATGTGGGTCCACACTGAAACAGTCAATAAAACCTGGTTGCGATCAATATTTTAGAGGATAATGCCGGTTATGTCTCGGTTAGGTCTAGGATTTGCCATCATCTGGCTCGTACTTTCGCGTTTTTCGCATACTTGTTGGCCAGATCCTGGCCTTTTTCTGGTTTGGATCACGTAGTAATGCGGTACCACACCGAAACAGTCAATTAAAGCTGGTTGCGATTAATATTTTAGAGGATAACGTCGGTTATGTCTCGCTTAGTTCTGGGATTTGCCCTCATCTGGCTCGTACTTTCGGACTTTTCGCATACTTGTTGGCCAGATCCTGGGCTTTTTCTGGCTTGGATCACGTAATAATGTGGTACCACACTGTCAATAAAAACTCGTTCCGATTAGTATTTTAGGGGATAACGCTGGTTATGTCTGTGTTAGTTCTGGTATTTGCAATCATCTGGCTCATACTTTCGCGTTTTTCGCATGCTGGTTGACCAGATCCTGGCCTTTTTCTGGTTTGGATCACGTAGTAATGTGGTACCACACTGAAACAGTCAATAGAAGCTGGTTCCGCTTAGTATTTTAGAGGATAACGCTGGTTATGCCTGGGTTAGTCCTGGTATTTGCAATCATCTGGCTCGTACTTTCGCATTTTTCGCATACTTGTCCGACAGATCCTGGGATTTTTGTGGCTTGGATCCCGTTGTAATGTGGTTCCACACCGAAACAGTCAATTAAACCTGGTTGCGATTAATATTTTAGAGGATAACGCCGGTTATGTCTCGGTTAGGTCTGATATTTGCCCTCATCTGACTCAAGCTTTCGCATTTTTCGCATACTTGTTGGCCAGATCCTGGCCTTTTTCTGGTTAGGGTCACGCAGTAACGCGGTACCACACCGATACAGTCAATTAAACCTGGTTCCGATTAGTATTTTAGAGTATAACGCTGGTTACGTTTGGGTTAGTTCTAGTATTAGCAATCATCTGGCTCGTCCTTTCGCATTTTTCGCATACTTGTTGGCCAGGTCCGGCCTTTTCTTGGCTTGGACCACGTAGTAATGTGGTACCACACCGCAACAGTCAGTTAAACCTGGTTGCGATTAATATTTTTGAGGATAACGCCGGTTATGTCTAGGCTAGTTCTGATATTTGCAGTCATCAGGCACATACCTTCGGACTTTTCGCATACTTGTTGGCCAGATCCTGGGCTTTTTCTGGCTTGGATCACATAATAATGTGGTACCACACTGTCAATAAAAACTCGTTCCGATTAGTATTTTAGAGGATAACGGTGGTTATGTCTGGGTTAGTCCTGGTATTTGCAATCATCTGGCTCGTACTTTCGCATTTTTCGCATGCTTGTTGGCCAGATCTTGGCCTTTTTCTGGCTTGGACCACGTAGTAAAGTGGTTCCACACTGAAACAGTTAATTAAACCTTGGTCCGATTAATATTTTAGAGGATAACGCCGGTTATGTCTGGGTTAGGTCTGGTATTTTCCCTCATCTGGCTCGTACTTTCGCATTTTTCGCATACTTGTTGGCCAAATCCTGGCCTTTTTCTGGTTAGGGTCACGTAGTAACGCGGTACCACACCGATACAGTCAATTAAACCTGGTTGCGATTACTATTTTGGAGGATAACGCCGGTTATGTCTGGGATAGGTCTGGGATTTGCCCTCATCTGGCTCGTACTTTCGCGTTTTTGACATACTTGTTGGCCAGATCCGGAGTTTTTTCTGGTTTGGATCCCGTACCAATGTGGTACCACACTGAAATAGTCAATTAAAGCTGGTTCCGATTAGTATTTTCGAGGATAACGCTTGTTTTGTCTGTGTTAGTTCTGGTATTTGCAATCATCTGGCTCTTACTTTCGCGTTTTTCGCATAGTTGTTGGCCAGATCCTGGGATTTTTCTGGTTTGGATCACGTAGTAATGTGGTACCACACTGAAACTGTCAATAGAAGCTGGTTCCGATAAGTATTTGAGGGGATAACGCTGGTTATGTCTCGGTTAGGTCTGGGATTTGCCCTCATCTGGCTCGTACTTTCGCGTTTTTCGCATACTTGTTGGCCAGATCCTGGCCTTTTTCTGGTTTGAATCACGTAGTAATGTGGTACCACACTGAAACTGTCAATAGAAGCTGGTTCCGATAAGTATTTGAGGGGATAACGCTGGTTATGTCTCGGTTAGGTCTGGGATTTGCCCTCATCTGGCTCGTACTTTCGCGTTTTTCGCATAGTTGTTGGCCAGATCCTGGGATTTTTCTGGTTTGGATCACGTAGTAATGTGGTACCACACTGAAACTGTCAATAGAAGCTGGTTCCGATAAGTATTTGAGGGGATAACGCTGGTTATGTCTCGGTTAGGTCTGGGATTTGCCCTCATCTGGCTCGTACTTTCGCGATTTTCGCATACATGTTGGGCAGATCCTGGGCTTTTTCTGGCTTGGATCACGTAGTAATGTGGTACCACACTGTCAATAAAAGCTGGTTCCGATTAGTATTTTAGAGGATAACGCTGGCTATGTCGGTGTTAGTTCTGGTATTTGCAATCATCTGGCTCATACTTTCGCGTATTTCGCACACTTGTTGGCCAGATCCAGGGATTTTTTGGTTTGGATCACGTAGTAACGCGGTGACACACCGAAACAGTCAAATAATCCTGGTTGCGATTAATATTTTAGAGGATAACGCCGGTTATGTATAGGTTAGGTCTGGTATTTGCCCTCATCTGGCTCGTCCTTTCGCATTTTTCGCATACTTGTTGGCCAGGTCCTGGCCCTTTTCTGGTTTGGATCACGTAGTAATGTGATACCACACCGAAACAGTCAATTAATTGTGGTTGCGATTAATATTTTAGAGGATAACGAAGGTTATGTCTCGGTTAGGTCTGGGATTTGCCCTCATCTGGCTCGTACATTCGCATTTTTCGCATACTTGTTGGCCAGATCCTGGCCTTTTTCTGGCTTGGACCACGTAGTAATGTGGTACCACACTGAAACAGTCAATTAAACCTGATTCCGATTAATATTTTATAGGATAACGCCGGTTATGTCTGGGTTAGTTCTAGTATTTGCCCTCATATGGCTCGTACTTTCGCATTTTTCGCTTACTTGTTGGCCAGATCCTGGCCTTTTGCTGGTTTGGATCACGTAGTAATGCGGTACCACACCGAAACAGACAGTTAAACCTGGTTCCGATTAATATTTTAGAGGATAACGCTGGTTATGTCTGGGTTAGTTCTGGTATTTGCAATCATCCGGCTCATACTTTCGCAATTTTCGTGTACTTGCTGGCCAGATCTCTGGTGTTTTGTGGCTTGGATCCCGTCGTAATGTGGTTCCACATCGAAACAGTCAATTAAACCGCGTTGCGATTAATATTTTGGAGGATAACGCTAGTTACGCTTGGGTTAGTTCTGGTATTTGCAATCATCAGGCACATACTTTCGCATTTTTCGCATACATGTTGGCCAGATCCTGGGATACTTCTGGTTTGCATCACGTAGTAATGCGGTACCACATCGAAACAGTCAATTAAACCGGGTTGCGATTTATATTTTGGAGGATAACGCTGGTTACGTTTGGGTTAGTTCTGGTATTTGCAATCATCAGGCACATACTTTCGCATTTTTCGCATACTTGTTGGCCAGATCCTGGGATACTTCTGGTTTGGATCACGTAGTAATGTGGTACCACACTGAAACAGGCAATTAAACCTGGTTGCGATTAATATTTTAGAGGATAACGCCGGTTATGTCTGGGTTAGGTCAGGGATTTGCCTTCATCTGGCTCGTACTTTCGCGTTTTTCGCATACCTGTTGGCCAGATCCTGGGCTTTTTCTGGTTTGGATCACGTAGTAATGTGGTACCACACTGAAACAGTCAACAGAAGCTGGTTCCGGTAAGTATTTTAGAGGATAACGCTGGTTATGTCTGGGTTAGTTCTGGTATTTGCTATCATCTGGCACATACCTTCGCGTTTTTCGCATACTCGTTGGCCAGATCCTGGGCTTTTTCTGGTTTGGATCACGTAGTAATGTGGTACCACACTGAAACAGGCAATTAAACCTGGTTGCGATTAATATTTTAGAGGATAACGCCGGTTATGTCTGGGTTAGGTCTGGGATTTGCCTTCATCTGGCTCGTACTTTCGCGTTTTTCGCATACTTGTTGGCCAGATCCTGGGCTTTTTCTGGTTTGGATCACGTAGTAATGTGGTACCACACTGAAACAGTCAATTAATCCTGGTTGCGATTAATATTTTAGAGGATAACGCCGGCTATGTCTCGGGTAGTTCTGGGATTTTTCCACATCTGGCTCGTACTTTCGCATTTTTCGCATTCTTGTTTTCAGGATCCTGGCCTTTTCTGGTTTGGATCACGTAGTAATGCGGTACCACACCGAAACAGTCAACTAAACCTTTTTGCGATTATTATTTTGGAGGATAACGCTGGTTATGTCTGGGTTAGTTCTGGTATTTGCAATCATCTGGCTCATACCTTCTCGTTTTTCGCATACTTGTTGGGCAGATCCTGGGTTTTTTCTTGTTTGGATCACGTAGTAATGTGGTTCCACACCGAAACAGACAATTAAACCTGGTTGCGATTAATATTTTGCAGGATAACGTTGGTTATGCTTGGGTAAGTTCTGGTATTTGCAACCGCCGGGCACATACTTTCGCATTCTTCGCATACTTGTTGGCCAGATCCTGGCCTTTTTCTGGTTTGGATCACGTAGTAATGCGGTACCACATCGAAACAGTCAATTAAAGCCGATTGCAATTAATATTTTAGAGGATAACGCCGGTTATGTCTCGGTTAGGTCTGGGATTTCCCCTCATCTGGCTCGTACTTTCGCACTTTTCGCATACTTGTTGGCCAGATCCTGGCCTTTTTCCGGCTTGGACCACGTAGTAATGTGGTACCACACCGAAACAGTCAGTTAAACCTGGTTGCGATTAATATTTTAGAGGTTAACGCCGGTTATGTCTAGGTTAGGTCTGGTATTTGCAATCAACTGGCTTATACTTTCGCGTTTTTCGCATACTTGTTGGGCAGATCCCGGGTTTTTTCTGGTTTGGATCACGTAGTAATGTGGTTCCACACCGAAGCAGTCAATTAAACCTGGTTGCGATTAATATTTTGGAGGATAACGCTGGTTATGTCTGGGTTATTTCTGGTATTTGCAATCATCTGGCTCATACTTTCTCGTTTTTCGCATACTTGTTGGGCAGATCCTGGCCTTTTTCTGGCAAGGACCACGTAGTAAAGTTGTACCGCACTGAAACAGTCAATTAATCCTGGGTCCGATTAATATTTTAGAGGATATCGCCGGTTATGTCTGGGTTAGGTCTGGTATTTGCCCTCATCTGGCTCATACTTACGCGTTTTTCGCATACTTGTTGGGCAGATCCTGGGTTTTTTCTGGATTGGATAATGTAGTAATTTGGTACCACACTGAAACAGTCAATAAAAGCTGGTTCCTATTAATAGTTTGGAGGATAAGGCAGGTTACGTTTGGGTTAGTACTGGTATTTGCAATCATCAGGCACATACTTTCGCATTTTTCGCATACTTGTTGGCCACATCCTGGGATATTTCTGGTTTGGATCACGTATTAATGCGGTATCACACCGAAACAGTCAACTAAACCTGGTTGTGATTAAAATTTTAGAGGATAACGCCGGTTACGTCTTTGTTAGGTCTGGTATTTGCCCTCATCTGGCTCGTACTTACGCATTATTCGCATACTTGTTGGCCAGATCCAGGCCTTTTTCCGGTTTGGATCACGTAGTAATGCGGTACCACACCGAAACAGTCAATTAAACCTGGTTGCGATTAATATTTTAGAGGATAACGCCGGTTATGTCTGGGTTAGGTCTGGGATTTGCCCTCATCTGGCTTGTACTTTCGCGTTTCTCGCATACTTCTTGGCCAGATCCAGGTATTTTTTGGTTTGGATCACGTAGTAATGTGGTGCCACACTGAAGCAGTCAATTAAACATGTTCGCGATAAATATTTTAGAGGATATCGCCGGTTATGTCTGGGTTAGGTCTGGTATATGCCCTCATCTGGCTCGTACTTTCGCGTTTTTCGCATAGTTGTTGGCAGATCGTGAGTTTTTTCTAGTTTGGATCCCGTAGCAATGCGGTACCACACTGAAACAGTCAATAGAAGCTGGATCCGATAAGTATTTTAAGGGATAACGCTGGTTACGTCTGGGTTAGTTCTGGTATTTGCTATCATCTGGCACATACTTTCGCGTTTTTCGCATACTTGTTGGCCAGATCCTGAGCTTTTTCTGGTTTGGATCCCGTAGTAATGTGTTTCCACGCCGGAACAGTCAATTAAACCTGGTTGCGATTAATGTTTTAGACGATAACGCCGGTTATGTCTCGGTTAGGTCTGGGATTTGCCTTCATCTGGCTCGTACTTTCGCGTTTTTCGCATACTTGTTGGCCAGATCCTGGGCTTTTTCTGGTTTGCATCCCGTAGTAATGTGTTTCCACACCGGAACAGTCAATAAAAGCTGGTTCCGATTAGTATTTTAGAGGATAACGCTGGTTATGTCTGGGTTAGTACTGGTATTTGCAATCATCTGGCTCATACTTTCTCGTTTTTCGCATACTTGTTGGGCAGATCCGGGCGTCCTTCTGGCTTGGACCACGTAGTAATGTGGTACCACACTGAACCAGTCAATTAAACCTGGTTTCGAATAATATTTTAGAGGATAACGCCGGTTATGTCTGGGTTAGATCTGGTATTTGCCCTCATCTGGCTCGTACTTTCGCATTTTTCGCATACTTGTTGGCCAGACCCTGAGCTTTTTCTGGTTTGGATCACGTAGTAATGTGGTACCACACTGAAACAGTCAACAGAAGCTGGTTCCGGTAAGTATTTTAGAGGATAACGCTGGTTATGTCTGGGTTAGTTCTGGTATTTGCTATCATCTGGCACATACCTTCGCGTTTTTCGCATACTTGTTGGCCAGATCCTGGGCTTTTTCTGGTTTGGATCACGTAGTAATGTGGTACCACACTGAAACAGGCAATTAAACCTGGTTGCGATTAATATTTTAGATGATAACGCCGGTTATGTCTGGGTTAGGTCTGGGATTTGCCTTCATCTGGCTCGTACTTTCGCGTTTTTCGCATACTTGTTGGCCAGATCCTGGGCTTTTTCTGGTTTGGATCACGTAGTAATGTGGTACCACACTGAAACAGTCAATTAATCCTGGTTGCGATTAATATTTTAGAGGATAACGCCGGCCATGTCTCGGGTAGTTCTGGGATTTTTCCACATCTGGCTCGTACTTTCGCATTTTTCGCATTCTTGTTTTCAGGATCCTGGCCTTTTTCTGGTTTGGATCATGTAGTAATGCGGTACCGCACCGAAACAGTCAACTAAACCTGGTTGCGATTAATATTTTAGGGGATAACGCCGGTTATGTCTCGGTTAGGCCTGGGATTTGCCCTCATCTGGTGCGCACTTTCGCATTTTTCGCATACATGTTGGCCAGATCCTGGGCTTTTTCTGGTTTGGATCACGTAGTAATGTGGTTGTACACCGAAGCAGTCAATTAAGCCTGGTTGCGATTAATATTTTGGAGGATAACGTTGGTTATGCTTGGGTAAGTTCTGGTATTTGCAACCGCCAGGCACATACTTTCGCATTTTTCGCATACTTGTTGGCCAGATCCTGGGATATTTCTGGATTGGATCAGGTTGTAATGCGGTACCACACCGAAACAGTCAACTAAACGTTTTTGCGATTAATGTTTTAGAGGATAAGGCCGGTTACGTCTTGGTTAGGTCTGGTATTTGCCCTCATCTGGCTCGAACTTTGGCATTTTTCGCATACTTGTTGGCCAGATCCTGGCCTTTTTGCGGCTTGGACCACGTAGTAATGTGGTACCACACCGAAACAGTCAGTTAAACCTGGTTGCCATTAATATTTTAGAGGATAACGCCGGTTATGTCTCGGTTAGGACTGGGATTTCCCCTCATTTGGCTCGCACTTTCGCACTTTTCGCATACTTGTTGGCCAGATCCTGGCCTTTTTGCGGCTTGGACCACGTAGTAATGTGGTACCACACTGAAACAGGCAATTAAACCTGGTTGCGAATAATATTTTAGAGGATAACGCCGGTTATGTCTGGGTTAGGTCTGGGATTTGCCTTCATCTGGCTCGTACTTTCGCGTTTTTCGCATACTTGTTGGCCAGATCCTGGGATATTTCTGGTTTGGATCACGTAGTAATGCGGTACCACACCGAAACAGTCAACTAAACCTTTTTGCGATTATTATTTTGGAGGATAACGCTGGTTATGTCTGGGTTAGTTCTGGTATTTGCAATCATGTGGCTCATACCTTCTCGTTTTTCGCATACTTGTTGGGCAGATCCTGGGTTTTTTCTGGTTTGGATCACGTAGTAATGTGGTTCCACACCGAAACAGACAATTAAACCTGGTTGCGAGTAATATTTTGGAGGATAACGTTGGTTATGCTTGGGTAAGTTCTGGTATTTGCAACCGCCAGGCACATACTTTCGCATTTTTCGCATACTTGTTGGCCAGATCCTGGGATATTTCTGGATTGGATCAGGTTGTAATGCGGTACCACACCGAAACAGTCAACTAAACGTTTTTGCGATTAATGTTTTAGAGGATAAGGCCGGTTACGTCTTGGTTAGGTCTGGTATTTGCCCTCATCTGGCTCGAACTTTGGCATTTTTCGCATACTTGTTGGCCAGATCCTGGCCTTTTTGCGGCTTGGACCACGTAGTAATGTGGTACCACACCGAAACAGTCAGTTAAACCTGGTTGCCATTAATATTTTAGAGGATAACGCCGGTTATGTCTCGGTTAGGACTGGGATTTCCCCTCATTTGGCTCGCACTTTCGCACTTTTCGCATACTTGTTGGCCAGATCCTGGCCTTTTTGCGGCTTGGACCACGTAGTAATGTGGTACCACACCGAAACAGTCAATTAACCCTGGTTGCGAATAATATTTTAGAGGATAACGCTGGTTATGTCTGGGTTAGTTCCGGTATTTGCAATCTTCTGGCTCATACTTTCGCGTTTCGCATACTTGTTGGCCAGATCCTGGGCTTTTTCTGGTTTGGATCACGTAGTAATGTGGTACCACACTGAAACAGTCAATTAAACCTGGTTGCGATTAATATTTTAGAGGATAACGCCGGTTATGTCTCGGGTAGTTCTTGGATTTGTCCACATCTGGCTCGTACTTTCGCATTTTTCGCATTCTTGTTGGCCGGATCCTGGCTTTTATCTGGTTTGGACCACGTAGTAATGTGATACCACACCGAAACAGTCAATTAATCCTAGTTGCGATTAATATTTTAGAGGATAACGAAGGTTATGTCTCGGTTAGGTCTGGGATTTGCCCTCATCTGGCTCGTACATACGCATTTTTCGCGTACTTGTTGGCCAGATACTGGCCTTTTTCTGGCTTGGACCACGTAGTAATGTGGTACCACACTGAAACAGTCAATTAAACCTGGTTCCGATTAATATTTTAGAGGATAACGCCGGTTATGTCTGGGTTATGTGTGGTATTTGCCCTCATAAGGCTCACACTTTCGCATTTTTCGCTTACTTGTTGGCCAGATCCTGGCCTTTTTCTGGTTTGGATCACGTAGTAATGCGGTACCACACCGAAACAGTCAATTAAACCTGGTTCCGATTAATATTTTAGAGGATAACGCTGGTTATGTCTGGGTTAGTTCTGGTATTTGCAATCATCCGGCTCATACTTTCTCAATTTTCGTGTACTTGTTGGCCAGATCTCGGGTGTTTTGTGGCTTGGATCCCGTCGTAATGTGGTTCCACAACGAAACAGTCAATTAAACCAGGTTGCGATTAATATTTTGGAGGATAGCGCTGGTTATGTTTGGGTTAGTTCTGGTATTTGCAATCATCAGGCACATACTTTCGCATTTTTCGCATACTTGTTGGCCTGATCCTGGGATATTTCTGGTTTGCATCACGCAGTAATGCGGTACCACACCGATACAGTCAAACAAAACTTGGTTGCGATTAATATTTTAGTGGATAACGCCGGTTATGTCTCGCTTAGGTCTGGTATTTACAATCATCTGGCTCATACTTTCGCGTTTTTCGCATACTTGTTGGCCAGATCCTGGGTTTCTTCAGGTATGGATCCCGTAGTAATGTGGTTCCACACCGAAACGGTCAATTAAACCTGGTTGCGATTAATATTTTGAAGGATAACGCTGGTAATGCTTGGGTTAGTTCCGGTATTTGCAATCGCCAGGCACATACTTTCGCATTTTTCGCAGACTTGTTGGCCAGATCCTGGGATATTTCTGGTTTGGATCACGTAGTAATGCGGTACAACACCGAAACAGTCAACTAAACCTTTTTGCGATTAATATTTTGGAGGATAACGCTGGTTATGTCTGGGTTACTTCTGGTATTTGCAATCATCTGGCTCATTCTTTCTCGTTTTTCGCATACTTGTTGGGCAGATCCTGGGGTTTTTCTGGTTTGGATCACGTAGTAATGTGGTTCCACACCGAAACAGACAATTAAACCTGGTTGCGATTAATATTTTGGAGGATAACGCTGGTTATGCTTGGGTTAGTTCTGGTATTTGCAATCGCCAGGCACATACTTTCGCATTTTTCGCATACTTGTTGGCCAGATCCTGGGATATTTCTGGTTTGGATCACGTAGTAATGCGGTACCACACCGAAACAGTCAACTAAACCTTTTTGCGATTAATATTTTAGAGGATAACGCCGGTTACGTCTTGGTTAGGTCTGGTATTTACCCTCATCCGGCTCGAACTTTCGCATTTTTCGCATACTTGTTGGCCAGATCCTGGCCTTTTTCTGGTTTGGATCACGTAGTAGTGCGGTACCACATCGAAACAGTCAATTAAAGCCGGTTGCGATTAATATTTTAGAGGATAACGCCGGTTATGTCTCGGTTAGGACTGGGATTTCCCCTCATCTGGCTCGCACTTTCGCACTTTTCGCATACTTGTTGGCCAGATCCTGGCCTTTTTCCGGCTTGGACCACGTAGTAATGTGGTACCACACCGAAACAGTCAGTTAAACCTGGTTGCGATTAATATTTTAGAGGATATCGCCGGTTATGTCTAGGTTAGGTCTGGGAGTTGCCCTCATCTGGCTCGTACATTCGCATTTTTCGCATACTTGTTGGCCAGATCCTGGCCTTTTTCTGGCTTGGACCACGTAGTAATGTGGTACCACACCGAAACAGTCAATTAAACCTGGTTCCGATTAATATTTTAGAGGATAACGCTGGTTCTGTCTGGGTTTGTTCTGGTATTTGCAATCATCCGGCTCATACTTTCGCAATTTTCGTGTACTTGTTGGCCAGATCTCGGGTGTTTTGTGGCTTGGATCCCGTCGTAATGTGGTTCCACATCGAAACAGTCAATTAAACCTGGTTGCGATTAACATTTTGGAGGATAGCGCTGGTTATGTTTGGGTTAGTTCTGGTATTTGCAATCATCAGGCACATACTTTCGCATTTTTCGCATACTTGTTGGCCAGATCCTGGGATATTTCTGGTTTGGATCACGTAGTAATGCGGTACCACACCGAAACAGTCAGTTAAACCTGGTTGCGAATAATATTTTAGAGGATATCGCCGGTTATGTCTAGGTTAGGTCTGGTATTTGCAATCAACTGGCTTATACTTTCGCGTTTTTCGCATACTTGTTGGCCAGATCCTGGGCTTTTTCTGGCTTTGACATGGCAGTAATGTGGTACCACACCGAAACAGTCAGTTAAACCTGGTTGCGATTAATATTTAGGAGGATAACGCTGGTTATGTCTGGGTTAGTTCTGGTATTTGCTATCATCTGGCACATACCTTCGCGTTTTTCGCATACTTGTTGGCCAGATCCTGGCCTTTTTCTGGCTTGGACCACGTAGTAATGTGGTACCACACCGAAACAGTCAATTAAACCTGGTTCCGATTAATATTATTAGAGGATAACGCTGGTTATGTCTGGGTTAGTTCTGGTATTTGCAATCATCCGGCTCATACTTTCGCAATTTTCGTGTACTTGTTGGCCAGATCTCGGGTGTTTTGTGGCTTGGATCCCGTCGTAATGTGGTTCCACATCGAAACAGTCAATTAAACCTGGTTGCGATTAATATTTTGGAGGATAGCGCTGGTTATGTTTGGGTTAGTTCTGGTATTTGCAATCATCAGGCACATACTTTCGCATTTATCGCATTCTTGTTGGCCGGATCCTGGCTTTTATCTGGTTTGGACCACGTAGTAATGTGATACCACACCAAAACAGTCAATTAATCCTAGTTGCGATTAATATTTTAGAGGATAACGAAGGTTATGTCTCGGTTAGGTCTGGGAGTTGCCCTCATCTGGCTCGTACATTCGCATTTTTCGCATACTTGTTGGCCAGATCCTGGCCTTTTTCTGGCTTGGACCACGTAGTAATGTGGTACCACACCGAAACAGTCAATTAAACCTGGTTCCGATTAATATTTTAGAGGATAACGCTGGTTATGTCTGGGTTAGTTCTGGTATTTGCAATCATCCGGCTCATGCTTTCGCAATTTTCGTGTACTTGTTGGCCAGATCTCGGGTGTTTTGTGGCTTGGATCCCGTCGTAATGTGGTTCCACATCGAAACAGTCAATTAAACCTGGTTGCGATTAATATTTTGGAGGATAGCGCTGGTTATGTTTGGGTTAGTTCTGGTATTTGCAATCATCAGGCACATACTTTCGCATTTTTCGCATACTTGTTGGCCAGATCCTGGGATATTTCTGGTTTGGATCAGGTAGTAATGCGGTACCACACCGAAACAGTCAACTAAACCTTTCTGCGATTAATATTTTAGAGGATAACGCCGGTTACGTCTTGGTTAGGTCTGGTATTTGCCCTCATCTGGCTCGAACTTTCGCATTTTTCGCATACTTGTTGGCCAGATCCTGGCCTTTTTCTGGTTTGGATCACGTAGTAATGTGGTACCACACTGAAACAGTCAATTAAACCTGGTCCCGATTAATATTTTATAGGATAACGCCGGTTATGTCTAGGTTAGGTCTGGTATTTGCCCTCATCTGGCTCGTACTTTCGCATTTTTCGCTTACTTGTTGGCCAAATCCTGGCCTTTTTCTGGTTTGGATCACGTAGTAATGCGGTACCACACTGAAACAGTCAATTAATCCTGTTTGCGATTAATATTTTAGTGGATAACGAAGGTTATGTCATGGTTAGGTCTGGGATTTGCCCTCATATGGCTCGTACTTTCGCATTTTTCGCTTACTTGTTGGCCAAATCCTGGCCTTTTTCTGGTTTGGATCACGTAGTAATGCGGTACCACACTGAAACAGTCAATTAAACCTGGTTCCGATTAATATTTTATAGGATAACGCCGGTTATGTCTAGGTTAGGTCTGGTATTTTCCCTCTGGCTCGTAGTTTCGCATTTTTCGCATACTTGTTGGCCAGATCCTGGCCTTTTTCTGGTTTGGATCACGTAGTAATGTGGTACCACACTGAAACAGTCAATTAAACCTGGTTCCGATTAATATTTTAGAGGATAACGCCGGTTATGTCTGGGTTACGTCTGGTATTTGCCCTCATATGGCTCGTACTTTCGCATTTTTCGCTTACTTGTTGGCCAGATCCTGGCCTTTTTCTGGTTTGGATCACGTAGTAATGCGGTACCACACCGAAACAGTCAATTAAGCCTGGTTCCGATTAATATTTTAGAGGATAACGCTGGATATGTCTGAGTTAGTTCTGGTATTTGCAATCATCCGGCTCATACTTTCGCAATTTCCGTGTACTTGTTGGCCAGATCTCGGGTGTTTTGTGGCTTGGAACCCGTCGTAATGTGGTTCCGCATCGAAACAGTCAATTAAACCTGGTTGCGATTAATATTTTGGAGGATAACGCTGGTTATGTTTGGGTTGGTTCCGGTATATGCAATCATCAGGCACATACTTTCGCATTTTTCGCATACTTGTTGGCCAGATCCTGGGATATTTCTGGTTTGCATCACGTAGTAATGCGGTACCACATCGAAACAGTCAAACAAAACCTGGTTGCGATTAATATTTTAGAGGATAACGCCGGTAATGTCTCGGTTAGGTCTGGTATTTGCAATCGCCAGGCACATACTTTCGCATTTTTCGCATACTTGTTGGCCAGATCCTGGGATATTACTCGTTTGGATCAGGTAGTAATGCGGTACCACACTGAAACAGTCAACTAAACCTTTTTGCGATTAATATTTTGGAGGATAACGCTGGTTATGTCTGGGTTAGTTCTGGTATTTGCAATCATCTGGCTCATTCTTTCTCGTTTTTCGCATACTTGTTGGGCAGATCCTGGGTTTTTTCTGGTTTGGATCACGTAGTAATGTGGTTTCACACCGAAACAGACAATTAATCCTGGTTGCGATTAATATTTTGGAGGATAATGCTGGTTATGCTTGGGCTAGTTCTGGTATTTGCAATCGCCAGGCACATACTTTCGCATTTTTCGCATTCTTGTTGGTCAGATCCTGGGATATTTCTGGTTTGGATCACGTAGTAATGCGGTACCACACCGAAACAGTCCACTAAACCTTTTTGCGATTAATATTTTAGAGGATAACGCCGGTTACGTCTTGGTTAGGTCTGGTATTTGCCCTCATCTGGCTCGAACTTTCGCATTTTTCGCATACTTGTTGGCCAGATCCTGGCCTTTTTCTGGTTTGGACCACGTAGTAATGTGGTACCACACCGAAACAGTCAATTAACCCTGGTTGCGAATAATATTTTAGAGGATAACGCTGGTTATGTCTGGGTTAGTTCCGGTATTTGCAATCTTCTGGCTCATACTTTCGCGTTTTTCGCATACTTGTTGGCCAGATACTGGCCTTTCTCTGGCTTTGACATGGCAGTAATGTGGTACCGCACTGAAACAGTCAATTACACCTGGTTCCGATTATTATTTTAGAGGATAACGCAGGTTATGTCTGGGTTAGGTCTGGTATTTGCCCTCATCTGGCTCGTACTTTCGCGTTTCTCGCATACTTGTTGTCCAGATCCTGAGTTTTTTCTGGTTTGGATCCCGTACCACTGTGGTACCACACTGAAACAGTCAATCAAACCTGGTTGCGATTAATATTTTAGAGGTTAACGCCGGTTATGTCTCTGTTAGGTTTGGGATTTGCAATCATCTGGATCGTACTTTCGCATTTCTCGCATACTTTCTGGCCAGATCCTGGCTTTTTTCTGGCTTGGACCACGCAGTATTGTGGTACCACACCGAAACGGTCAATTAAACCTGGTTGCGATTAATATTTTGGAGGATAACGCTGGTTATGCTTGGATTAGTTCTGGTATTTGCAATCGCCAGGCACATACTTTCGCATTTTTCGCATACTTGTTGGCCAGATCCTGGGATATTTCTGGTTTGGATCACGTAGTAATGCGGTACCACACCGAAACAGTCAACTAAACCTTTTTGCGATTAATATTTTAGAGGATAACGCCGGCTACGTCTTGGTTAGGTCTGGTATTTGCCCTCATCTGGCGCGAACTTTCGCATTTTTCGCATACTTGTTGGCCAGATCCTGGCCTTTTTCTGGTTTGGATCACTTAGTAATGTGGTACCACACTGAAACAGTCAATTAAACCTGGTTCCGATTAATATTTTATAGGATAACGCCGGTTATGTCTAGGTTAGGTCTGGTATTTGCCCTCATCTGGCTCGTACTTTCGCATTTTTCGCATACTTGTAGGCCAGATCCTGGCCTTTTTCTGGTTTGGATCACGTAGTAATGTGGTACAACACTGAAACAGTCAATTAAACCTGGTTGCGATTAATATTTTAGAGGATAACGCCGGTTATGTCTCGGGTAGTTCTGGGATTTGTCCACATCTGGCTCGTAAATTCGCATTTTTCGCATTCTTGTTGGCCGGATCCTGGCTTTTTTCTGGTTTGGACCACGTAGTAATGTGATACTACACCGAAACAGTCAATTAAACCTGGTTCCTATTAATATTTTAGAGGATAACGCTGGTTATGTCTGGCTTAGATCTGGTATTTGCAATCATCCGGCTCATACTTTCGCAATTTTCGTGTACTTGTTGGCCAGATCTCGGGTGTTTTGTGGATTGGATCCCGTCGTAATGTGGTTCCACATCGAAACAGTTAATTAAACCTGGTTGCGACTAATATTTTGGAGGATAACGCTGGTTATGTTTGGGTTACTTCCGGTATTTGCAATCATCCGGCTCATACTTACGCAATTTTCGCATTCTTGTTGGCCGGATCCTGGCTTTTTTCTGGTTTGGACCACGTAGCAATGTGATATCACACCGAAACAGTCAATTAATCCTGGTTGCGATTAATATTTTAGAGGATAACGAAGGTTATGTCTCGGTTAGGTCTGGGATTTGCCCTCATCTGGCTCGTACATTCGCATTTTTCGCATACTTGTTGGCCAGATCCTGGCCTTTTTCTGGCTTGGATCACGTAGTAATGTGGTACCACACTGTCAATAAAAGCTGGTTCCGATTAGTATTTTAGAGGATATCGCTGGTTATGTCTGGGTTAGTTCTGGTATTTGCTATCATCTGGCACATACTTTCGCGTTTTTCGCATACTTGTTGGCCAGATCCTGGCCTTTTTCTGGATTGGATCACGTAGTAATGTGGTACCACACTGTCAATAAAAGCTGGTTCCGATTAGTATTTTAGAGGATATCGCTGGTTATGTCTGGGTTAGTTCTGGTATTTGCTATCATCTGGCACATACTTTCGCGTTTTTCGCGTACTTGTTGGCCAGAGCCTGGGCTTTTTCTGGTGTGGATCACGTAGTAATGTGGTACCACACTGAAACAGTCAGTAGAAGCTGGTTCCGATAAGTATTTTAGAGGATAACGCTGGTTATGTCTGGGTTAGTTCTGGTATTTGCCATCATCTGGCACATACCTTCAAGTTTTTCGCATACTTGTTGGCCTGGTCCTGGGCTTTTTCTGGTTTGGATCACGTAGTAATGTGGTACCACACGGAAACAGTCAATTAAACCTGGGTCCGATTAATATTTTAGAGGATAACGCCGGTTATGTCCGGGTTAGGTCTGGTATTTGCCCTCATCTGGCTCGAACTTTCGCATTTTTCGCATACTTGTTGGCCAGATCCTGGACTTTTTCTGGTTTGGACCACGTAGTAATGTGGTACCACACCGAAACAGTCAATTAACCCTGGTTGCGAATAATATTTTAGAGGATAACGCTGGTTATGTCGGGGTTAGTTCCGGTATTTGCAATCTTCTGGCTCATACTTTCGCGTTTTTCGCATACTTGTTGGCCAGATACTGGCCTTTTTCTGGCTTTGACATGGCAGTAATGTGGTACCGCACTGAAACAGTCAATTAAACCTGGTTCCGATAATTATTTTAGAGGATAACGCAGGTTATGTCTGGGTTAGGTCTGGTATTTGCCCTCATCTGGCTCGTACTTTCGCGTTTCTCGCATACTTGTTGTCCAGATCCTGAGTTTTTTCTGGTTTGGATCCCGTACCACTGTGGTGCCACACTGAAACAGTCAATCAAACCTGGTTGCGATTAATATTTTAGAGGTTAACGCCGGTTATGTCTCGGTTAGGTTTGGGATTTGCAATCATCTGGATCGTACTTTCGCATTTCTCGCATACTTTCTGGCCAGATGCTGGCTTTTTTCTGGCTTGGACCACGCAGTATTGTGGTACCACACCGAAACGGTCAATTAAACCTGGTTGCGATTAATATTTTGGAGGATAACGCTGGTTATGCTTGGATTAGTTCTGGTATTTGCAATCGCCAGGCACATACTTTCGCATTTTTCACATACTTGTTGGCCAGATCCTGGGATATTTCTGGTTTGGATCACGTAGTAATGCGGTACCACACCGAAACAGTCAACTAAACCTTTTTGCGATTAATATTTTAGAGGATAACGCCGGCTACGTCTTGGTTAGGTCTGGTATTTGCCCTCATCTGGCGCGAACTATCGCATTTTCCGCATACTTGTTGGCCAGATCCTGGCCTTTTTCTGGTTTGGATAACTTAGTAATGTGGTACCACACTGAAACAGTCAATTAAACCTGGTTCCGATTAATATTTTATAGGATAACGCCGGTTATGTCTAGGTTAGGTCTGGTATTTGCCCTCATCTGGCTCGTACTTTCGCATTTTTCGCATACTTGTAGGCCAGATCCTGGCCTTTTTCTGGTTTGGATCACGTAGTAATGTGGTACAACACTGAAACAGTCAATTAAACCTGGTTGCGATTAATATTTTAGAGGATAACGCCGGTTATGTCTCGGGTAGTTCTGGGATTTGTCCACATCTGGCTCGTACTTTCGCATTTTTCGCATTCTTGTTGGCCGGATCCTGGCTTTTTTCTGGTTTGGACCACGTAGTAATGTGATACCACACCGAAACAGTCAATTAAACCTGGTTCCTATTAATATTTTAGAGGATAACGCTGGTTATGTCTGGGTTAGATCTGGTATTTGCAATCATCCGGCTCATACTTACGCAATTTTCGCATTCTTGTTGGCCGGATCCTGGCTTTTTTCTGGTTTGGACCACGTAGCAATGTGATACCACACCGAAACAGTCAATTAATCCTGGTTGCGATTAATATTTTAGAGGATAACGAAGGTTATGTCTCGGTTAGGTCTGGGATTTGCCCTCATCTGGCTCGTACATTCGCATTTTTCGCATACTTGTTGGCCAGATCCTGGCCTTTTTCTGGCTTGGATCACGTAGTAATGTGGTACCACACTGAAACAGTCAATTACACCTGGTTCCGATTAATATTTTAGAGGATCACGCCGGTTATGTCTGGGTTACGTCTGGTATTTGCCCTCATATGGCTCGTACTTTCGCATTTTTCGCTTACTTGTTGGCCAGATCCTGGCCTTTTTCTGGTTTGGATCACGTAGTAATGCGGTACCACACCGAAACAGTCAATTAAACCTGGTTCCGATTAATATTTTAGAGGATAACGCTGGTTATGTTTGGGTTAGTTCTGGTATTTGCAATCATCCGGCTCATACTTACGCAATTTTCGTGTACTTGTTGGCCAGATCTCGGGTGTTTTGTGACTTGGATCCCGTCGTAATGTGGTTCCACATCGAAACAGTCAATTAAACCTGGTTGCGATTAATATTTTGGAGGATAACGCTGGTTATGTTTGTGTTAGTTCTGGTATTTGCAATCATCAGGCACATACATTCGCATTTTTCGCATACTTGTTGGCCAGATCCTGGGATATTTCTGGTTTGCATCACGTAGTAATGCGGTACCACACCGAAACAGTCAGTTAAACCTGGTTGCGAATAATATTTTAGAGGATATCGCCGGTTATGTCTAGGTTAGGTCTGGTATTTGCAATCAACTGGCTTATACTTTCGCGTTTTTCGCATACTTGTTGGCCAGATCCTGGGCTTTTTCTGGCTTTGACATGGCAGTAATGTGGTACCACACCGAAACAGTCAGTTAAACCTGGTTGCGATTAATATTTAGGAGGATAACGCTGGTTATGTCTGGGTTAGTTCTGGTATTTGCTATCATCTGGCACATACCTTCGCGTTTTTCGCATACTTGTTGGCCAGATCCTGGCCTTTTTCTGGCTTGGACCACGTAGTAATGTGGTACCACACCGAAACAGTCAATTAAACCTGGTTCCGATTAATATTTTAGAGGATAACGCTGGTTATGTCTGGGTTAGTTCTGGTATTTGCAATCATCCGGCTCATACTTTCGCAATTTTCGTGTACTTGTTGGCCAGATCTCGGGTGTTTTGTGGCTTGGATCCCGTCGTAATGTGGTTCCACATCGAAACAGTCAATTAAACCTGGTTGCGATTAATATTTTGGAGGATAGCGCTGGTTATGTTTGGGTTAGTTCTGGTATTTGCAATCATCAGGCACATACTTTCGCATTTATCGCATTCTTGTTGGCCGGATCCTGGCTTTTATCTGGTTTGGACCACGTAGTAATGTGATACCACACCGAAACAGTCAATTAATCCTAGTTGCGATTAATATTTTAGAGGATAACGAAGGTTATGTCTCGGTTAGGTCTGGGAGTTGCCCTCATCTGGCTCGTACATTCGCATTTTTCGCATACTTGTTGGCCAGATCCTGGCCTTTTTCTGGCTTGGACCACGTAGTAATGTGGTACCGAAACAGTCAATTAAACCTGGTTCCGATTAATATTTTAGACGATAACGCTGGTTATGTCTGGGTTAGTTCTGGTATTTGCAATCATCCGGCTCATACTTTCGCAATTTTCGTGTACTTGTTGGCCAGATCTCGGGTGTTTTGTGGCTTGGATCCCGTCGTAATGTGGTTCCACATCGAAACAGTCAATTAAACCTGGTTGCGATTAATATTTTGGAGGATAACGCTGGTTATGTTTGGGTTGGTTCCGGTATATGCAATCATCAGGCACATACTTTCGCATTTTTCGCATACTTGTTGGCCAGATCCTGGGATATTTCTGGTTTGCATCACGTAGTAATGCGGTACCACATCGAAACAGTCAAACAAAACCTGGTTGCGATTAATATTTTAGAGGATAACGCCGGTAATGTCTCGGTTAGGTCTGGTATTTGCAATCGCCAGGCACATACTTTCGCATTTTTCGCATACTTGTTGGCCAGATCCTGGGATATTACTCGTTTGGATCAGGTAGTAATGCGGTACCACACCGAAACAGTCAACTAAACCTTTTTGCGATTAATATTTTGGAGGATAACGCTGGTTATGTCTGGGTTAGTTCTGGTATTTGCAATCATCTGGCTCATTCTTTCTCGTTTTTCGCATACTTGTTGGGCAGATCCTGGGTTTTTTCTGGTTTGGATCACGTAGTAATGTGGTTTCACACCGAAACAGACAATTAATCCTGGTTGCGATTAATATTTTGGAGGATAATGCTGGTTATGCTTGGGCTAGTTCTGGTATTTGCAATCGCCAGGCACATACTTTCGCATTTTTCGCATTCTTGTTGGCCAGATCCTGGGATATTTCTGGTTTGGATCACGTAGTAATGCGGTACCACACCGAAACAGTCCACTAAACCTTTTTGCGATTAATATTTTAGAGGATAACGCCGGTTACGTCTTGGTTAGGTCTGGTATTTGCCCTCATCTGGCTCGAACTTTCGCATTTTTCGCATACTTGTTGGCCAGATCCTGGCCTTTTTCTGGTTTGGACCACATAGTAATGTGGTACCACACCGAAACAGTCAATTAACCCTGGTTGCGAATAATATTTTAGAGGATAACGCTGGTTATGTCTGGGTTAGTTCCGGTATTTGCAATCTTCTGGCTCATACTTTCGCGTTTTTCGCATACTTGTTGGCCAGATACTGGCCTTTCTCTGGCTTTGACATGGCAGTAATGTGGTACCGCACTGAAACAGTCAATTACACCTGGTTCCGATTATTATTTTAGAGGATAACGCCGGTTACGTCTTGGTTAGGTCTGGTATTTGCCCTCATCTGGCTCGAACTTTCGCATTTTTCGCATTCTTGTTGGCCGGATCCTGGCTTTTTTCTGGTTTGGACCACGTAGTAATGTGATACTACACCGAAACAGTCAATTAAACCTGGTTCCTATTAATATTTTAGAGGATAACGCTGGTTATGTCTGGGTTAGATCTGGTATTTGCAATCATCCGGCTCATACTTTCGCAATTTTCGTGTACTTGTTGGCCAGATCTCGGGTGTTTTGTGGATTGGATCCCGTCGTAATGTGGTTCCACATCGAAACAGTCAATTAAACCTGGTTGCGACTAATATTTTGGAGGATAACGCTGGTTATGTTTGGGTTACTTCCGGTATTTGCAATCATCCGGCTCATACTTACGCAATTTTCGCATTCTTGTTGGCCGGATCCTGGCTTTTTTCTGGTTTGGACCACGTAGCAATGTGATACCACACCGAAACAGTCAATTAATCCTGGTTGCGATTAATATTTTAGAGGATAACGAAGGTTATGTCTCGGTTAGGTCTGGGATTTGCCCTCATCTGGCTCTTACATTCGCATTTTTCGCATACTTGTTGGCCAGATCCTGGCCTTTTTCTGGCTTGGATCACGTAGTAATGTGGTACCACACTGTCAATAAAAGCTGGTTCCGATTAGTATTTTAGAGGATATCGCTGGTTATGTCTGGGTTAGTTCTGGTATTTGCTATCATCTGGCACATACTTTCGCGTTTTTCGCATACTTGTTGGCCAGATCCTGGCCTTTTTCTGGATTGGATCACGTAGTAATGTGGTACCACACTGTCAATAAAAGCTGGTTCCGATTAGTATTTTAGAGGATATCGCTGGTTATGTCTGGGTTAGTTCTGGTATTTGCTATCATCTGGCACATACTTTCGCGTTTTTCGCGTACTTGTTGGCCAGATCCTGGGCTTTTTCTGGTGTGGATCACGTAGTAATGTGGTACCACACTGAAACAGTCAGTAGAAGCTGGTTCCGATAAGTATTTTAGAGGATAACGCTGGTTATGTCTGGGTTAGTTCTGGTATTTGCCATCATCTGGCACATACCTTCGAGTTTTTCGCATACTTGTTGGCCTGGTCCTGGGCTTTTTCTGGTTTGGATCACGTAGTAATGTGGTACCACACGGAAACAGTCAATTAAACCTGGGTCCGATTAATATTTTAGAGGATAACGCCGGTTATGTCCGGGTTAGGTCTGGTATTTGCCCTCATCTGGCTCGAACTTTCGCATTTTTCGCATACTTGTTGGCCAGATCCTGGCCTTTTTCTGGTTTGGACCACGTAGTAATGTGGTACCACACCGAAACTGTCAATTAACCCTGGTTGCGAATAATATTTTAGAGGATAACGCTGGTTATGTCTGGGTTAGTTCCGGTATTTGCAATCTTCTGGCTCATACTTTCGCGTTTTTCGCATACTTGTTGGCCAGATACTGGCCTTTTTCTGGCTTTGACATGGCAGTAATGTGGTACCGCACTGAAACAGTCAATTAAACCTGGTTCCGATAATTATTTTAGAGGATAACGCAGGTTATGTCTGGGTTAGGTCTGCTATTTGCCCTCATCTGGCACGTACTTTCGCGTTTCTCGCATACTTGTTGTCCAGATCCTGAGTTTTTTCTGGTTTGGATCCCGTACCACTGTGGTGCCACACTGAAACAGTCAATCAAACCTGGTTGCGATTAATATTTTAGAGGTTAACGCCGGTTATGTCTCGGTTAGGTTTGGGATTTGCAATCATCTGGATCGTACTTTCGCATTTCTCGCATACTTTCTGGCCAGATGCTGGCTTTTTTCTGGCTTGGACCACGCAGTATTGTGGTACCACACCGAAACGGTCAATTAAACCTGGTTGCGATTAATATTTTGGAGGATAACGCTGGTTATGCTTGGATTAGTTCTGGTATTTGCAATCGCCAGGCACATACTTTCGCATTTTTCGCATACTTGTTGGCCAGATCCTGGGATATTTCTGGTTTGGATCACGTAGTAATGCGGTACCACACCGAAACAGTCAACTAAACCTTTTTGCGATTAATATTTTAGAGGATAACGCCGGCTACGTCTTGGTTAGGTCTGGTATTTGCCCTCATCTGGCGCGAACTATCGCATTTTCCGCATACTTGTTGGCCAGATCCTGGCCTTTTTCTGGTTTGGATAACTTAGTAATGTGGTACCACACTGAAACAGTCAATTAAACCTGGTTCCGATTAATATTTTATAGGATAACGCCGGTTATGTCTAGGTTAGGTCTGGTATTTGCCCTCATCTGGCTCGTACTTTCGCATTTTTCGCATACTTGTAGGCCAGATCCTGGCCTTTTTCTGGTTTGGATCACGTAGTAATGTGGTACAACACTGAAACAGTCAATTAAACCTGGTTGCGATTAATATTTTAGAGGATAACGCCGGTTATGTCTCGGGTAGTTCTGGGATTTGTCCACATCTGGCTCGTACTTTCGCATTTTTCGCATTCTTGTTGGCCGGATCCTGGCTTTTTTCTGGTTTGGACCACGTAGTAATGTGATACCACACCGAAACAGTCAATTAAACCTGGTTCCTATTAATATTTTAGAGGATAACGCTGGTTATGTCTGGGTTAGATCTGGTATTTGCAATCATCCGGCTCATACTTACGCAATTTTCGCATTCTTGTTGGCCGGATCCTGCCTTTTTTCTGGTTTGGACCACGTAGCAATGTGATACCACACCGAAACAGTCAATTAATCCTGGTTGCGATTAATATTTTAGAGGATAACGAAGGTTATGTCTCGGTTAGGTCTGGGATTTGCCCTCATCTGGCTCGTAC
This sequence comes from Colletes latitarsis, assembly GCF_051014445.1. Lineage (NCBI taxonomy): Eukaryota > Metazoa > Arthropoda > Insecta > Hymenoptera > Colletidae > Colletes > Colletes latitarsis. The sequence continues at coordinate 10,771,971 of NC_135136.1, forward strand.
ATTCGCATTTTTCGCATACTTGTTGGCCAGATCCTGGCCTTTTTCTGGCTTGGATCACGTAGTAATGTGGTACCACACTGAAACAGTCAATTACACCTGGTTCCGATTAATATTTTAGAGGATAACGCCGGTTATGTCTGGGTTACGTCTGGTATTTGCCCTCATATGGCTCGTACTTTCGCATTTTTCGCTTACTTGTTGGCCAGATCCTGGCCTTTTTCTGGTTTGGATCACGTAGTAATGCGGTACCACACCGAAACAGTCAATTAAACCTGGTTCCGATTAATATTTTAGAGGATAACGCTGGTTATGTCTGGGTTAGTTCTGGTATTTGCAATCATCCGGCTCATACTTACGCAATTTTCGTGTACTTGTTGGCCAGATCTCGGGTGTTTTGTGACTTGGATGCCGTCGTAATGTGGTTCCACATCGAAACAGTCAATTAAACCTGGTTGCGATTAATATTTTGGAGGATAACGCTGGTTATGTTTGTGTTAGTTCTGGTATTTGCAATCATCAGGCACATACATTCGCATTTTTCGCATACTTGTTGGCCAGATCCTGGGATATTTCTGGTTTGCATCACGTAGTAATGCGGTACCACACCGAAATAGTCAAACAAAACTTGGTTGCGATTAATATTTTAGAGGATAACGCCGGTTATGTCTCGGTTAGGTCTGGTATTTACAATCATCTGGCTCATACTTTCGCGTTTTTCGCATACTCGTTGGCCAGATCCTGGGTTTCTTCAGGTTTGGATCCCGTAGTAATGTGGTTCCACACCGAAACAGTCAATTAAAGCTGGTTCCGATTTGTATTTTAGAGGATAACGCTGGTTATGTCTGTGTTAGTTCTGGTATTTGCAATCATCTGGCTCATACTTTCGCGTATTACGCACACTTGTTGGCCAGATCCTGGGATATTTCTGGTTTGGATCACGTAGTAATGCGGTACCACACCGAAACAGTCAACTAAACCTTTTTGCGATTAATATTTTGGAGGATGACACTGGTTATGTCTGGGTTAGTTCTGGTATTTGCAATCATCTGGCTCATTCTTTCTCGTTTTTCGCATACTTCTTGGGCAGATCCTGGGTTTTTTCTGGTTTGGATCACGTAGTAATGTGGTTCCACACCGAAACAGACAATTAAACCCGGTTGCGATTAATATTTTGGAGGATAACGCTGGTTATGCTTGGGTTAGTTCTGGTGTTTGCAATCGCCAGGCACTTACTTTCGCATTTGTCGCATACTTGTTGGCCAGATCCTGGGATATTTCTGGTTTGGATCACGTAGTAATGCGGTACCACACCGAAACAGTCAACTAAACCTTTTTGCGATTAATATTTTAGAGGATAACGCCGGTTACGTCTTGGTTAGGTCTGGTATTTGCCCTCATCTGGCTCGAACTTTCGCATTTTTCGCATACTTGTTGGCCAGATCCTGGCCTTTTTCTGGTTTGGATCACGTAGTAATGCGGTACCACACAGAAACAGTCAATTAAAGCCGGTAGCGATTAATATTTTAGAGGATAACGCCGGTTATGTCTCGGTTAGGTCTGGGATATCCCCTCATCTAGCTCGTACTTTCGCACTTTTCACATACTTGTTGGCCAGATCCTGGCCTTTTTCCGGCTTGGACCAAGTAGTAATGTGGTACCACACCGAAACAGTCAGTTAAAACTGGTTGCGATTAATATTTTAGAGGATAACGCCGGTTATGTCTAGGTGAGGTCTGGTATTTGCAATCAACTGGTTTATACTTTCGCGTTTTTCGCATACTTGTTGGGCAGATCCCGGGTTTTTTCTGGTTTGGATCACGTAGTAATGTGGTATCACACTGAAACAGTCAATAAAAGCTGGTTCCGATTAATAGTTTGGAGGATAACGCTGGTTACGTTTGTGTTAGTTCTGGTATTAGCAATCATCTGGCTCGTACTTTCGCGTTTTTCGCATACTTGTTGGGCAGATCCTGGCTTCCTTCTGGCTTGGACCACGTAGTAATGTGGTACCACACTGAAACTGTCAATTAAACATGGTTTCGAATAATATTTTAGAGGATAACGCCGGTTATGTCTGGGTTAGGTCTGGTATTTGCCCTCATCTGGCTCATACTTTCGCAATTTTCATGTACTTGTTGGCCAGATCTCGGGTGTTTTGTGGCTTGGACCCCGTCGTAATGTGATTCCACATCGAAACAGTCAATTAAACCTGGTTGCGATTAATATTTTAGAGGTTAACGCCGGTTATGTCTCGGTTAGGTTTGGGATTTGCAATCATCTGGCTCGTACTTTCGCATTTCTCGCATACTTTCTGGCCAGATCCTGGCCTGTTTCTGGCTTGGACCACGTAGTAATGTGGTACCACACCGAAGCAGTCAATTAACCCTGGTTGCGAATAATATTTTAGAGGATAACGCTGGTTATGTCCGGGTTAGTTCCGGTATTTGCAATCTTCTGGCTCATACTTTCGCATTTTTCGCATACCTGTTGTTCAGATCCTGGCCTTTTTCTGGCTTGGACCACGTAGTAATGTGGTACCACACCGAAACAGTCAATTAACCCTGGTTGCGGATAATATTTTAGAGGATAACGCTGGTTATGTCTGGGTTAGTTCCGGTATTTGCAATCTTCTGGCTCATACTTTCTCGTTTTTCGCATACTTGTTGGGCAGATCCTGGGTTTCTTCAGGTTTGGATCCCGTAGTAATGTGGTTCCACACTGAAACTGTCAATTAAACATGGTTTCGAATAATATTTTAGAGGATAACGCCGGTTATGTCTGGGTTAGGTCTGGTATTTGCCCTCATCTGGCTCATACTTTCGCAATTTTCATGTACTTGTTGGCCAGATCTCGGGTGTTTTGTGGCTTGGACCCCTTCGTAATGTGGTCCCACATCGAAACAGTCAATTAAACCTAGTTGCGATTAATATTTTGGAGGATAACGCTGGTTATGTTTGGGTTAGTTCTGGTATTTGCAATCATCAGGCACATACTTTCGCATTTTTCGCATACTTGTTGGCCAGATCCTGGGATATTTCTGGTTTGCATCACGTAGTAATGCGGTACCACACCGAAACAGTCAAACAAACCCTTATTGCGATTAATATTTTAGAGGATAACGCCGGTTATGTCTCGGTTAGGTCTGGTATTTACAATCATCTGGCTCATACTTTCGCGTTTTTCGCATACTTGTTGGGCAGATCCTGGGTTTCTTCAGGTTTGGATCCCGTAGTAATGTGGTTCCACACCGAAACGGTCAATTAAACCTGGTTGCGATTAATATTTTGGAGGATAACGCTGGTTATGCTTGGGTCAGTTCTGGTATTTGCAATCGCCAGGCACATACTTTCGCATTTTTCGCATAATTGTTGGCCAGATCCTGGGATATTTCTGGTTTGGATCACGTAGTAATGCGGTACCACACCGAAACAGTCAACTAAACCTTTTTGCGATTAATATTTTGGGGGATAACGCTGTTTATGTCTGGGTTAGTTCTGATATTTGCAACCATCTGGCTCATTCTTTCTCGTTTTTCGCATACTTGTTGGGCAGATCCCGGGTTTTTTCTGGTTTGGATCACGTAGTACTGTGGTATCACACTGAAACAGTTAATAAAAGCTGGTTCCGATTAATAGTTTGGAGGATAACGCTGGTTACGTTTGAGTTAGTTCTGGTATTAGCAATCATCTGGCTCGTACTTTCGCATTTTTCGCATACTTTTTGGCCAGATCCTGGCCTTTTTCTGGTTTGGACCACGAAGTAATGTGGTACCACACTGTCAATAAAAGCTGGTTCCGATTAGTATTTTAGAGGATATCGCTGGTTATGTCTGGGTTAGTTCTGGTATTTGCCCTCATCTGGCTCGTACTTTCGCATTTTTCGCATACTTGTTGGCCAGATCCTGGCTTTTTTCTGGTTTGGGTCACGTAGTAACGCGGTACCACACTGAAACAGTCAATTAAACCTGTGTCCGATTAATATTTTAGAGGATAACGCCGGTTATGTCTGGGTTAGGTCTGGTATTTGCCCTTATCTGGCTCGTACTTTCGCATTTTTCGCATACTTGTTGGCCAGATCCTGGCTTTTTTCTGGTTTGGATCACGTAGTAACACGGTACCACACCGAAACTGTCAATTAAACCTGGTTGCGATTACTATTTTGGGGGATAACGCCGGTTACGTCTGGGTTAGGTCTGGTATTTGCACACATCTGGCTCGTACTTTCGCATTTTTCGCATACTTGTTGGCCAGATCCTGGGTTTCTTCAGGTTTGGATCCCTTAGTAATGTGGTTCCACACCGAAACAGTCAATTAAAGCTGGTTCCGATTTGTATTTTAGAGGATAACGCTGGTTATGTCTGTGTTAGTTCTGGTATTTGCAATCATCTGGCTCATACTTTTGCGTATTACGCACACTTGTTGGCCAGATCCTGGGATATTTCTGGTTTGGATCACGTAGTAATGCGGTACCACACTGAAACAGTCAACTAAACCTTTTTGCGATTAATATTTTGGAGGATGACGCTGGTTATGTCTGGGTTAGTTCTGGTATTTGCAATCATCTGGCTCATTCTTTCTCGTTTTTCGCATACTTCTTGGGCAGATCCTGGGTTTTTTCTGGTTTGGATCACGTAGTAATGTGGTTCCACACCGAAACAGACAATTAAACCCGGTTGCGATTAATATTTTGTAGGATAACGCTGGTTATGCTTGGGTTAGTTCTGGTGTTTGCAATCGCCAGGCACATACTTTCACATTTTTCGCATACTTGTTGGCCAGATCCTGGGATATTTCTGGTTTGGATCACGTAGTAATGCGGTACCACACCGAAACAGTCAATTAAAGCCGGTAGCGATTAACATTTTAGAGGATAACGCCGGTTATGTCTCGGTTAGGTCTGGGATATCCCCTCATCTGGCACGTACTTTCGCACTTTTCGCATACTTGTTGGCCAGATCCTGGCCTTTTTCCGGCTTGGACCAAGTAGTAATGTGGTGCCACACCGAAACAGTCAGTTATACCTGGTTGCGATTAATATTTTAGAGGATAACGCCGGTTATGTCTAGGTTAGGTCTGGTATTTGCAATTAACTGGCTTATACTTTCGCGTTTTTCGCGTACTTGTTAGGCAGATCCCGGGTTTTTCCTGGTTTGGATCACGTAGTAATGTGGTATCACACTGAAACAGTCAATAAAAGCTGGTTCCGATTAATAGTTTGGAGGATAACGCTGGTTACGTTTGTGTTAGTTCTGGTATTAGCAATCATCTGGCTCGTACTTTCGCGTTTTTCGCATACTTGTTGGCCAGATCCTGGGTTTCTTCAGGTTTGGATCCCGTAGTAATGTGGTTCCACACCGAAACGGTCAATTAAACCTGGTTGCGATTAATATTTTGGAGGATAACGCTGGTTACGCTTGGGTCAGTTCTGGTATTTGCAATCGCCAGGCACATACTTTCGCATTTTTCGCATAATTGTTGGCCAGATCCTGGGATATTTCTGGTTTGGATCACGTAGTAATGCGGTACCACACAGAAACAGTTAATAAAAGCTGGTTCCGATTAATAGTCTGGAGGATAACGCTGGTTACGTTTGAGTTAGTTCTGGTATTAGCAATCATCTGGCTCGTACTTTCGCATTTTTCGCATACTTTTTGGCCAGATCCTGGCCTTTTTCTGGTTTGGACCACGAAGTAATGTGGTACCACACTGTCAATAAAAGCTGGTTCCGATTAGTATTTTAGAGGATATCGCTGGTTATGTCTGGGTTAGTTCTGGTATTTGCTATCATCTGGCACATACTTTCGCGTTTTTCGCATACTTGTGGGCCAGATCCTGGGCTTTTTCTGGTGTGGATCACGTAGTAATGTGGTACCACACTGAAACAGTCAGTAGAAGCTGGTTCCGATAAGTATTTTAGAGGATAACGCTGGTTATGTCTGGGTTAGTTCTGGTATTTGCCATCATCTGGCACATACCTTCGAGTTTTTCGCATACTTGTTGGCCTGGTCCTGGGCTTTTTCTGGTTTGGATCACGTAGTAATGTGGGACCACACTAAAAGAGTCAATTAAACCTGGTTGCGATTAATATTTTAGAGGATACCGCCGGTTATGTCTCGGTTAGGTCTGGTATTTGCCCTCATCTGGCTCGAACTTTCGCATTTTTCGCATACTTGATGGCCAGATCCTGGCCTTTGTCTGGCTTGGAGCACGTAGTAAAGTGGTACCACACTGAAACAGTCAATTAAACCTGGGTCCGATTAATATTTTAGAAGATAACGCCGGTTATGTCTCGGTTAGGTCTGGTATTTGCCCTCATCTGGCTCGTACTTTCGCATTTTTCGCATACTTGTTGGCCAGATCCTGGCTTTTTTCTGGTTTGGGTCACGTAGTAACGCGGTACCACACTGAAACAGTCAATTAAACCTGTGTCCGATTAATATTTTAGAGGATAACGCCGGTTATGTCTGGGTTAGGTCTGGTATTTGCCCATATCTGGCTCGTACTTTCGCATTTTTCGCATACTTGTTGGCCAGATCCTGGCTTTTTTCTGGTTTGGATCACGTAGTAACGCGGTACCACACCGAAACTGTCAATTAAACCTGGTTGCGATTACTATTTTGGAGGATAACGCCGGTTACGTCTGGGTTAGGTCTGGTATTTGCACACATCTGGCTCGTACTTTCGCATTTTTCGCATACTTGTTGGCCAGATCCTGGGTTTCTTCAGGTTTGGATCCCTTAGTAATGTGGTTCCACACCGAAACAGTCAATTAAAGCTGGTTCCGATTTGTATTTTAGAGGATAACGCTGGTTATGTCTGTGTTAGTTCTGGTATTTGCAATCATCTGGCTCATACTTTTGCGTATTACGCACACTTGTTGGCCAGATCCTGGGATATTTCTGGTTTGGATCACGTAGTAATGCGGTACCACACTGAAACAGTCAACTAAACCTTTTTGCGATTAATATTTTGGAGGATGACGCTGGTTATGTCTGGGTTAGTTCTGGTATTTGCAATCATCTGGCTCATTCTTTCTCGTTTTTCGCATACTTCTTGGGCAGATCCTGGGTTTTTTCTGGTTTGGATCACGTAGTAATGTGGTTCCACACCGAAACAGACAATTAAACCCGGTTGCGATTAATATTTTGGAGGATAACGCTGGTTATGCTTGGGTTAGTTCTGGTGTTTGCAATCGCCAGGCACATACTTTCGCATTTTTCGCATACTTGTTGGCCAGATCCTGGGATATTTCTGGTTTGGATCACGTAGTAATGCGGTACCACACCGAAACAGTCAATTAAAGCCGGTAGCGATTAATATTTTAGAGGATAACGCCGGTTATGTCTCGGTTAGGTCTGGGATATCCCCTCATCTGGCTCGTACTTTCGCACTTTTCGCATACTTGTTGGCCAGATCCTGGCCTTTTTCCGGCTTGGACCAAGTAGTAATGTGGTGCCACACCGAAACAGTCAGTTATACCTGGTTGCGATTAATATTTTAGAGGATAACGCCGGTTATGTCTAGGTTAGGTCTGGTATTTGCAATTAACTGGCTTATACTTTCGCGTTTTTCGCATACTTGTTGGGCAGATCCCGGGTTTTTCCTGGTTTGGATCACGTAGTAATGTGGTACCACACCGAAACAGTCAATTAACCCTGGTTGCGAATAATATTTTAGAGGATAACGCTGGTTATGTCTGGGTTAGTTCCGGTATTTGCAATCTTCTGGCTCATACTTTCGCGTTTTTCGCATACTTGTTGGCCAGATCCTGGCCTTTTTCTGGCTTGGACCACGTAGTAATGCGGTACCACACCGAAACAGTCAATTAAAGCCGGTAGCGATTAATATTTTAGAGGATAACGCCGGTTATGTCTCGGTTAGGTCTGGGATATCCCCTCATCTGGCTCGTACTTTCGCACTTTTCGCATACTTGTTGGCCAGATCCTGGCCTTTTTCTGGCTTGGACCACGTAGTAATGCGGTACCACACCGAAACAGTCAATCAAACCTGGTTGCGATTAATATTTCAGAGGTTAACGCCGGTTATGTCTCGGTTAGGTTTGGGATTTGCAATCATCTGGCTCGTACTTTCGCATTTCTCGCATACTTTTTGGCCAGATCCCGGCCTTTTTCTGGCTTGGACCACGTAGTAATGTGGTACCACACCGAAACAGTCAATTAACCCTGGTTGCGAATAATATTTTAGAGGATAACGCTGGTTATGTCTGGGTTAGTTCCGGTATTTGCAATCTTCTGGCTCATACTTTCGCGTTTTTCGCATACTTGTTGGGCAGATCCCGGGTTTTTTCTGGATTGGATCACGTAGTAATGTGGTGTCACACTGAAACAGACAATAAAAGCTGGTTCCGATTAATAGTTTGGAGGATAACGCTGGTTACGTTTGTGTTAGTTCTGGTATTAGCAATCATCTGGCTCGTACTTTTGCGTATTACGCACACTTGTTGGCCAGATCCTGGGATATTTCTGGTTTGGATCACGTAGTAATGCGGTACCACACTGAAACAGTCAACTAAACCTTTTTGCGATTAATATTTTGGAGGATGACGCTGGTTATGTCTGGGTTAGTTCTGGTATTTGCAATCATCTGGCTCATTCTTTCTCGTTTTTCGCATACTTCTTGGGCAGATCCTGGGTTTTTTCTGGTTTGGATCACGTAGTAATGTGGTTCCACACCGAAACAGACAATTAAACCCGGTTGCGATTAATATTTTGGAGGATAACGCTGGTTATGCTTGGGTTAGTTCTGGTGTTTGCAATCGCCAGGCACATACTTTCGCATTTTTCGCATACTTGTTGGCCAGATCCTGGGATATTTCTGGTTTGGATCACGTAGTAATGCGGTACCACACCGAAACAGTCAATTAAAGCCGGTAGCGATTAATATTTTAGAGGATAACGCCGGTTATGTCTCGGTTAGGTCTGGGATATCCCCTCATCTGGCTCGTACTTTCGCACTTTTCGCATACTTGTTGGCCAGATCCTGGCCTTTTTCCGGCTTGGACCAAGTAGTAATGTGGTGCCACACCGAAACAGTCAGTTATACCTGGTTGCGATTAATATTTTAGAGGATAACGCCGGTTATGTCTAGGTTAGGTCTGGTATTTGCAATTAACTGGCTTATACTTTCGCGTTTTTCGCATACTTGTTAGGCAGATCCCGGGTTTTTCCTGGTTTGGATCACGTAGTAATGTGGTATCACACTGAAACAGTCAATAAAAGCTGGTTCCGATTAATAGTTTGGAGGATAACGCTGGTTACGTTTGTGTTAGTTCTGGTATTAGCAATCATCTGGCTCGTACTTTCGCGTTTTTCGCATACTTGTTGGCCAGATCCTGGGTTTCTTCAGGTTTGGATCCCGTAGTAATGTGGTTCCACACCGAAACGGTCAATTAAACCTGGTTGCGATTAATATTTTGGAGGATAACGCTGGTTACGCTTGGGTCAGTTCTGGTATTTGCAATCGCCAGGCACATACTTTCGCATTTTTCGCATAATTGTTGGCCAGATCCTGGGATATTTCTGGTTTGGATCACGTAGTAATGCGGTACCACACAGAAACAGTTAATAAAAGCTGGTTCCGATTAATAGTCTGGAGGATAACGCTGGTTACGTTTGAGTTAGTTCTGGTATTAGCAATCATCTGGCTCGTACTTTCGCATTTTTCGCATACTTTTTGGCCAGATCCTGGCCTTTTTCTGGTTTGGACCACGAAGTAATGTGGTACCACACTGTCAATAAAAGCTGGTTCCGATTAGTATTTTAGAGGATATCGCTGGTTATGTCTGGGTTAGTTCTGGTATTTGCTATCATCTGGCACATACTTTCGCGTTTTTCGCATACTTGTGGGCCAGATCCTGGGCTTTTTCTGGTGTGGATCACGTAGTAATGTGGTACCACACTGAAACAGTCAGTAGAAGCTGGTTCCGATAAGTATTTTAGAGGATAACGCTGGTTATGTCTGGGTTAGTTCTGGTATTTGCCATCATCTGGCACATACCTTCGAGTTTTTCGCATACTTGTTGGCCTGGTCCTGGGCTTTTTCTGGTTTGGATCACGTAGTAATGTGGGACCACACTAAAAGAGTCAATTAAACCTGGTTGCGATTAATATTTTAGAGGATACCGCCGGTTATGTCTCGGTTAGGTCTGGTATTTGCCCTCATCTGGCTCGAACTTTCGCATTTTTCGCATACTTGATGGCCAGATCCTGGCCTTTGTCTGGCTTGGAGCACGTAGTAAAGTGGTACCACACTGAAACAGTCAATTAAACCTGGGTCCGATTAATATTTTAGAAGATAACGCCGGTTATGTCTCGGTTAGGTCTGGTATTTGCCCTCATCTGGCTCGTACTTTCGCATTTTTCGCATACTTGTTGGCCAGATCCTGGCTTTTTTCTGGTTTGGGTCACGTAGTAACGCGGTACCACACTGAAACAGTCAATTAAACCTGTGTCCGATTAATATTTTAGAGGATAACGCCGGTTATGTCTGGGTTAGGTCTGGTATTTGCCCATATCTGGCTCGTACTTTCGCATTTTTCGCATACTTGTTGGCCAGATCCTGGCTTTTTTCTGGTTTGGATCACGTAGTAACGCGGTACCACACCGAAACTGTCAATTAAACCTGGTTGCGATTACTATTTTGGAGGATAACGCCGGTTACGTCTGGGTTAGGTCTGGTATTTGCACACATCTGGCTCGTACTTTCGCATTTTTCGCATACTTGTTGGCCAGATCCTGGGTTTCTTCAGGTTTGGATCCCTTAGTAATGTGGTTCCACACCGAAACAGTCAATTAAAGCTGGTTCCGATTTGTATTTTAGAGGATAACGCTGGTTATGTCTGTGTTAGTTCTGGTATTTGCAATCATCTGGCTCATACTTTTGCGTATTACGCACACTTGTTGGCCAGATCCTGGGATATTTCTGGTTTGGATCACGTAGTAATGCGGTACCACACTGAAACAGTCAACTAAACCTTTTTGCGATTAATATTTTGGAGGATGACGCTGGTTATGTCTGGGTTAGTTCTGGTATTTGCAATCATCTGGCTCATTCTTTCTCGTTTTTCGCATACTTCTTGGGCAGATCCTGGGTTTTTTCTGGTTTGGATCACGTAGTAATGTGGTTCCACACCGAAACAGACAATTAAACCCGGTTGCGATTAATATTTTGGAGGATAACGCTGGTTATGCTTGGGTTAGTTCTGGTGTTTGCAATCGCCAGGCACATACTTTCGCATTTTTCGCATACTTGTTGGCCAGATCCTGGGATATTTCTGGTTTGGATCACGTAGTAATGCGGTACCACACCGAAACAGTCAATTAAAGCCGGTAGCGATTAATATTTTAGAGGATAACGCCGGTTATGTCTCGGTTAGGTCTGGGATATCCCCTCATCTGGCTCGTACTTTCGCACTTTTCGCATACTTGTTGGCCAGATCCTGGCCTTCTTCCGGCTTGGACCAAGTAGTAATGTGGTGCCACACCGAAACAGTCAGTTATACCTGGTTGCGATTAATATTTTAGAGGATAACGCCGGTTATGTCTAGGTTAGGTCTGGTATTTGCAATTAACTGGCTTATACTTTCGCGTTTTTCGCATACTTGTTGGGCAGATCCCGGGTTTTTCCTGGTTTGGATCACGTAGTAATGTGGTACCACACCGAAACAGTCAATTAACCCTGGTTGCGAATAATATTTTAGAGGATAACGCTGGTTATGTCTGGGTTAGTTCCGGTATTTGCAATCTTCTGGCTCATACTTTCGCGTTTTTCGCATACTTGTTGGCCAGATCCTGGCCTTTTTCTGGCTTGGACCACGTAGTAATGCGGTACCACACCGAAACAGTCAATTAAAGCCGGTAGCGATTAATATTTTAGAGGATAACGCCGGTTATGTCTCGGTTAGGTCTGGGATATCCCCCCATCTGGCTCGTACTTTCGCACTTTTCGCATACTTGTTGGCCAGATCCTGGCCTTTTTCTGGCTTGGACCACGTAGTAATGCGGTACCACACCGAAACAGTCAATCAAACCTGGTTGCGATTAATATTTCAGAGGTTAACGCCGGTTATGTCTCGGTTAGGTTTGGGATTTGCAATCATCTGGCTCGTACTTTCGCATTTCTCGCATACTTTTTGGCCAGATCCCGGCCTTTTTCTGGCTTGGACCACGTAGTAATGTGGTACCACACCGAAACAGTCAATTAACCCTGGTTGCGAATAATATTTTAGAGGATAACGCTGGTTATGTCTGGGTTAGTTCCGGTATTTGCAATCTTCTGGCTCATACTTTCGCGTTTTTCGCATACTTGTTGGGCAGATCCCGGGTTTTTTCTGGATTGGATCACGTAGTAATGTGGTGTCACACTGAAACAGACAATAAAAGCTGGTTCCGATTAATAGTTTGGAGGATAACGCTGGTTACGTTTGTGTTAGTTCTGGTATTAGCAATCATCTGGCTCGTACTTTCGCGTTTTTCGCATACTTGTTGGGCAGATCCTGGCTTCCTTCTGGCTTGGACCACGTAGTAATGTGGTACCACACTGAAACTGTCAATTAAACCTGGTTTCGAATAATATTTTAGAGGATAACGCCGGTTATTTCTGGGTTAGGTCTGGTATTTGCCCTCATCTGGCACATACTTTCGCAATTTTCATGTACTTGTTGGCCAGATCTCGGGTGTTTTGTGGCTTGGACCCCGTCGTAATGTGATTCCACATCGAAACAGTCAATTAAACCTGGTTGCGATTAATATTTTAGAGGTTAACGCCGGTTATGTCTCTCTTAGGTTTGGGATTTGCAATCATCTGGCTCGTACTTTCGCATTTCTCGCATACTTTCTGGCCAGATCCTGGCCTTTTTCTGGCTTGGACCACGTAGTAATGTGGTTCCACACCGAAACAGTCAATTAAACCTGGTTGCGATTAATATTTTGGAGGATAACGCTGGTTATGTTTGGGTTAGTTCTGGTATTTACAATCATCTGGCTCATACTTTCGCGTTTTTCGCATACTTGTTGGCCAGATCCTGGCTTTTTTCTGGTTTGGGTCACGTAGTAACGCGGTACCACACTGAAACAGTCAATTAAACCTATGTCCGATTAATATTTTAGAGGATAACGCCGGTTATGTCTGGGTTAGGTCTAGTATTTGCCCTTATCTGGCTCGTACTATCGCATTTTTCGCATACTTGTTGGCCAGATCCTGGCTTTTTTCTGGTTTGGATCACGTAGTAACGCGGTACCACACCGAAACTGTCAATTAAAACTGGTTGCGATTACTATTTTGAAGGACATCGCCGGTTATGTCTGGGTTAGGTCTGGTATTAGCCCTCATCTAGCACGTACTTTCGCGTTTTTCGCATAGTTGTTGGCCAGATCCTGGGATTTTTCTGGCTTGGATCCCGTAGTAATGTGGTTCCACACCGAAACAGTCAATTAAACCTGGGTCCGATTAATATTTTAGAGGATAACGCCGGTTATGTCTGGGTTAGGTCTGGTATTTGCCCTCATCTGGCTCGTACTTTCGCATTTTCCGCATACTTGTTGGCCAGATCCTGGCTTTTTTCTGGTTTGGATCACGTAGTAACGCGGTACCACACCGAAACAGTCAATTAAACCTGGTTGCGATTACTATTTTGGAGGATAACGGCGGTTATGTCTGGGTTAGGTCTGGTATTTGCCCTCATCTAGCTCGTCCTTTCGCGTTTTTCGCATGGTTGCTGGCCAGATCCTGGGGTTTTTCTGGTTTGGATCCCGTAGTAATGTGGTACCAGACTGAAACAGTCAATAAAAGCTGGTTCCGATTAGTATTTTAGAGGATAACGCTGGTTATGTCTCTGTTAGTTCTGGTATTTGCAATCATCTGGCTCATACTTTCGCGTTTTTCGCATACTTGTTGGCCAGATCCTGGGTTTTTTCTGGTCTGGATCCCGTTGTAATGAGGTTCCACACCGAAACAGTAAATTAAACTGGTTGCGATTAATATTTTAGAGGATAACGCCCGTTATGTCTCGGGTAGGTCTGGGATTTGTCCTCATCTGGCTCGTACTTTCGCGTTTTTCGCATACTTGTTGGCCAGATCCTGGGCTTTTTCTGGTGTGGATCACGTAGTAATGTGGTACCACACTGAAACAGTCAGTAAAAGCTGGTTCCGATTAGTATTTTAGAGGATGACGATGGTTATGTCTGTGTCAGTTCTGGTATTTGCAATCATCTGGCTCATAGTTTCGCGTTTTTCGCACACTTGTTGGCCAGATCCTGGCCCTTTTCTGGTTTGGATCACGTACTAATGTGGTACCCCACTGAAACAGTCAATAGAAGCTGGTTCCGATACGTATTTTAGAGGATAACGCTGGTTATGTCTGGGTTAGTTCTGGTATTTGCTATCATCTGGCACATACTTTCGCGTTTTTCGCATACTTGTTGGCCAGATCCTGGGCTTTTTCTGGTTTGCATCACGTAGTAATGCGGTACCACACCGAAATAGTCAAACAAAACTTGGTTGCGATTAATATTTTAGAGGATAACGCCGGTTATGTCTCGGTTAGGTCTGGTATTTACAATCATCTGGCTCATACTTTCGCGTTTTTCGCATACTCGTTGGCCAGATCCTGGGATATTTCTGGTTTGCATCACGTAGTAATGCGGTACCACACCGAAATAGTCAAACAAAACTTGGTTGCGATTAATATTTTAGAGGATAACGCCGGTTATGTCTCGGTTAGGTCTGGTATTTACAATCATCTGGCTCATACTTTCGCGTTTTTCGCATACTCGTTGGCCAGATCCTGGGTTTCTTCAGGTTTGGATCCCGTAGTAATGTGGTTCCACACCGAAACAGTCAATTAAAGCTGGTTCCGATTTGTATTTTAGAGGATAACGCTGGTTATGTCTGTGTTAGTTCTGGTATTTGCAATCATCTGGCTCATACTTTCGCGTATTACGCACACTTGTTGGCCAGATCCTGGGATATTTCTGGTTTGGATCACGTAGTAATGCGGTACCACACCGAAACAGTCAACTAAACCTTTTTGCGATTAATATTTTGGAGGATGACACTGGTTATGTCTGGGTTAGTTCTGGTATTTGCAATCATCTGGCTCATTCTTTCTCGTTTTTCGCATACTTCTTGGGCAGATCCTGGGTTTTTTCTGGTTTGGATTACGTAGTAATGTGGTTCCACACCGAAACAGACAATTAAACCCGGTTGCGATTAATATTTTGGAGGATAACGCTGGTTATGCTTGGGTTAGTTCTGGTGTATGCAATCGCCAGGCACATACTTTCGCATTTGTCGCATACTTGTTGGCCAGATCCTGGGATATTTCTGGTTTGGATCACGTAGTAATGCGGTACCACACCGAAACAGTCAACTAAACCTTTTTGCGATTAATATTTTAGAGGATAACGCCGGTTACGTCTTGGTTAGGTCTGGTATTTGCCCTCATCTGGCTCGAACTTTCGCATTTTTCGCATACTTGTTGGCCAGATCCTGGCCTTTTTCCGGCTTGGACCAAGTAGTAATGTGGTACCACACCGAAACAGTCAGTTAAAACTGGTTGCGATTAATATTTTGGAGGATAACGCTGGTTATGCTTGGGTTAGTTCTGGTGTATGCAATCGCCAGGCACATACTTTCGCATTTGTCGCATACTTGTTGGGCAGATCCCGGGTTTTTTCTGGTTTGGATCACGTAGTAATGTGGTATCACACTGAAACAGTCAATAAAAGCTGGTTCCGATTAATAGTTTGGAGGATAACGCTGGTTACGTTTGTGTTAGTTCTGGTATTAGCAATCATCTGGCTCGTACTTTCGCGCTTTTCGCATACTTGTTGGGCAGATCCTGGCTTCCTTCTGGCTTGGACCACGTAGTAATGTGGTACCACACTGAAACTGTCAATTAAACATGGTTTCGAATAATATTTTAGAGGATAACGCCGGTTATGTCTGGGTTAGGTCTGGTATTTGCCCTCATCTGGCTCATACTTTCGCAATTTTCATGTACTTGTTGGCCAGATCTCGGGTGTTTTGTGGCTTGGACCCCGTCGTAATGTGATTCCACATCGAAACAGTCAATTAAACCTGGTTGCGATTAATATTTTAGAGGTTAACGCCGGTTATGTCTCGGTTAGGTTTGGGATTTGCAATCATCTGGCTCGTACTTTCGCATTTCTCGCATACTTTCTGGCCAGATCCTGGCCTGTTTCTGGCTTGGACCACGTAGTAATGTGGTACCACACCGAAACAGTCAATTAACCCTGGTTGCGAATAATATTTTAGAGGATAACGCTGGTTATGTCCGGGTTAGTTCCGGTACTTGCAATCTTCTGGCTCATACTTTCGCATTTTTCGCATACCTGTTGTTCAGATCCTGGCCTTTTTCTGGCTTGGACCACGTAGTAATGTGGTACCACACCGAAACAGTCAATTAACCCTGGTTGCGGATAATATTTTAGAGGATAACGCTGGTTATGTCTGGGTTAGTTCCGGTATTTGCAATCTTCTGGCTCATACTTTCTCGTTTTTCGCATACTTGTTGGGCAGATCCTGGCTTCCTTCTGGCATGGACCACGTAGTAATGTGGTACCACACAGAAACTGTCAATTAAACCAGGGTTCGAATAATATTTTAGAGGATAACGCCGGTTATGTCTGGGTTAGGTCTGGTATTTGCCCTCATCTGGCTCATACTTTCGCAATTTTCATGTACTTGTTGGCCAGATCTCGGGTGTTTTGTGGCTTGGACCCCTTCGTAATGTGGTCCCACATCGAAACAGTCAATTAAACCTGGTTGCGATTAATATTTTGGAGGATAACGCTGGTTATGTTTGGGTTAGTTCTGGTATTTGCAATCATCAGGCACATACTTTCGCATTTTTCGCATACTTGTTGGCCAGATCCTGGGATATTTCTGGTTTGCATCACGTAGTAATGCGGTACCACACCGAAACAGTCAAACAAACCCTTATTGCGATTAATATTTTAGAGGATAACGCCGGTTATGTCTCGGTTAGGTCTGGTATTTACAATCATCTGGCTCATACTTTCGCGTTTTTCGCATACTTGTTGGGCAGATCCTGGGTTTCTTCAGGTTTGGATCCCGTAGTAATGTGGTTCCACACCGAAACGGTCAATTAAACCTGGTTGCGATTAATATTTTGGAGGATAACGCTGGTTATGCTTGGGTCAGTTCTGGTATTTGCAATCGCCAGGCACATACTTTCGCATTTTTCGCATAATTGTTGGCCAGATCCTGGGATATTTCTGGTTTGGATCACGTAGTAATGCGGTACCACACCGAAACAGTCAACTAAACCTTTTTGCGATTAATATTTTGGGGGATAACGCTGTTTATGTCTGGGTTAGTTCTGATATTTGCAACCATCTGGCTCATTCTTTCTCGTTTTTCGCATACTTGTTGGGCAGATCCCGGGTTTTTTCTGGTTTGGATCACGTAGTACTGTGGTATCACACTGAAACAGTTAATAAAAGCTGGTTCCGATTAATAGTTTGGAGGATAACGCTGGTTACGTTTGAGTTAGTTCTGGTATTAGCAATCATCTGGCTCGTACTTTCGCATTTTTCGCATACTTTTTGGCCAGATCCTGGCCTTTTTCTGGTTTGGACCACGAAGTAATGTGGTACCACACTGTCAATAAAAGCTGGTTCCGATTAGTATTTTAGAGGATATCGCTGGTTATGTCTGGGTTAGTTCTGGTATTTGCTATCATCTGGCACATACTTTCGCGTTTTTCGCATACTTGTGGGCCAGATCCTGGGCTTTTTCTGGTGTGGATCACGTAGTAATGTGGTACCACACTGAAACAGTCAGTAGAAGCTGGTTCCGATAAGTATTTTAGAGGATAACGCTGGTTATGTCTGGGTTAGTTCTGGTATTTGCCATCATCTGGCACATACCTTCGAGTTTTTCGCATACTTGTTGGCCTGGTCCTGGGCTTTTTCTGGTTTGGATCACGTAGTAATGTGGTACCACACGG
The DNA here is from genome assembly GCF_051014445.1 of Colletes latitarsis. Lineage (NCBI taxonomy): Eukaryota > Metazoa > Arthropoda > Insecta > Hymenoptera > Colletidae > Colletes > Colletes latitarsis. The sequence goes on from NC_135136.1 coordinate 10,789,983, forward strand.
AAACAGTCAATTAAACCTGGGTCCGATTAATATTTTAGAGGATAACGCCGGTTATGTCTGGGTTAGGTCTGGTATTTGCCCTCATCTGGCTCGAACTTTCGCATTTTTCGCATACTTGGCCAGATCCTGGCCTTTTTCTGGCTTGGACCAAGTAGTAATGTGGGACCACACTAAAAGAGTCAATTAAACCTGGTTGCGATTAATATTTTAGAGGATACCGCCGGTTATGTCTCGGTTAGGTCTGGTATTTGCCCTCATCTGGCTCGAACTTTCGCATTTTTCGCATACTTGATGGCCAGATCCTGGCCTTTGTCTGGCTTGGAGCACGTAGTAAAGTGGTACCACACTGAAACAGTCAATTAAACCTGGGTCCGATTAATATTTTAGAAGATAACGCCGGTTATGTCTGGGTTAGGTCTGGTATTTGCCCTCATCTGGCTCGTACTTTCGCATTTTTCGCATACTTGTTGGCCAGATCCTGGCTTTTCTCTGGTTTGGGTCACGTAGTAACGCGGTACCACACTGAAACAGTCAATTAAACCTGTGTCCGATTAATATTTTAGAGGATAACGCCGGTTATGTCTGGGTTAGGTCTGGTATTTGCCCTTATCTGGCTCGTACTTTCGCATTTTTCGCATACTTGTTGGCCAGATCCTGGCTTTTTTCTGGTTTGGATCACGTAGTAACACGGTACCACACCGAAACTGTCAATTAAACCTGGTTGCGATTACTATTTTGGGGGATAACGCCGGTTACGTCTGGGTTAGGTCTGGTATTTGCACACATCTGGCTCGTACTTTCGCATTTTTCGCATACTTGTTGGCCAGATCCTGGGTTTCTTCAGGTTTGGATCCCTTAGTAATGTGGTTCCACACCGAAACAGTCAATTAAAGCTGGTTCCGATTTGTATTTTAGAGGATAACGCTGGTTATGTCTGTGTTAGTTCTGGTATTTGCAATCATCTGGCTCATACTTTTGCGTATTACGCACACTTGTTGGCCAGATCCTGGGATATTTCTGGTTTGGATCACGTAGTAATGCGGTACCACACTGAAACAGTCAACTAAACCTTTTTGCGATTAATATTTTGGAGGATGACGCTGGTTATGTCTGGGTTAGTTCTGGTATTTGCAATCATCTGGCTCATTCTTTCTCGTTTTTCGCATACTTCTTGGGCAGATCCTGGGTTTTTTCTGGTTTGGATCACGTAGTAATGTGGTTCCACACCGAAACAGACAATTAAACCCGGTTGCGATTAATATTTTGGAGGATAACGCTGGTTATGCTTGGGTTAGTTCTGGTGTTTGCAATCGCCAGGCACATACTTTCGCATTTTTCGCATACTTGTTGGCCAGATCCTGGGATATTTCTGGTTTGGATCACGTAGTAATGCGGTACCACACCGAAACAGTCAATTAAAGCCGGTAGCGATTAATATTTTAGAGGATAACGCCGGTTATGTCTCGGTTAGGTCTGGGATATCCCCTCATCTGGCTCGTACTTTCGCACTTTTCGCATACTTGTTGGCCAGATCCTGGCCTTTTTCCGGCTTGGACCAAGTAGTAATGTGGTGCCACACCGAAACAGTCAGTTATACCTGGTTGCGATTAATATTTTAGAGGATAACGCCGGTTATGTCTAGGTTAGGTCTGGTATTTGCAATTAACTGGCTTATACTTTCGCGTTTTTCGCATACTTGTTAGGCAGATCCCGGGTTTTTCCTGGTTTGGATCACGTAGTAATGTGGTATCACACTGAAACAGTCAATAAAAGCTGGTTCCGATTAATAGTTTGGAGGATAACGCTGGTTACGTTTGGGTTAGTTCTGGTATTAGCAATCATCTGGCTCGTACTTTCGCATTTTTCGCATACCTGTTGTTCAGATCCTGGCCTTTTTCTGGCTTGGACCACGTAGTAATGCGGTACCACACCGAAACAGTCAATCAAACCTGGTTGCGATTAATATTTCAGAGGTTAACGCCGGTTATGTCTCGGTTAGGTTTGGGATTTGCAATCATCTGGCTCGTACTTTCGCATTTCTCGCATACTTTTTGGCCAGATCCCGGCCTTTTTCTGGCTTGGACCACGTAGTAATGTGGTACCACACCGAAACAGTCAATTAACCCTGGTTGCGAATAATATTTTAGAGGATAACGCTGGTTATGTCTGGGTTAGTTCCGGTATTTGCAATCTTCTAGCTCATACTTTCGCGTTTTTCGCATACTTGTTGGGCAGATCCCGGGTTTTTTCTGGTTTGGATCACGTAGTAATGTGGTGTCACACCGAAACAGACAATAAAAGCTGGTTCCGATTAATAGTTTGGAGGATAACGCTGGTTACGTTTGTGTTAGTTCTGGTATTAGCAATCATCTGGCTCGTACTTTCGCGTTTTTCGCATACTTGTTGGGCAGATCCTGGCTTCCTTCTGGCTGGGACCACGTAGTAATGTGGTACCACACTGAAACTGTCAATTAAACCTGGTTTCGAATAATATTTTAGAGGATAACGCCGGTTATTTCTGGGTTAGGTCTGGTATTTGCCCTCATCTGGCTCATACTTTCGCAATTTTCATGTACTTGTTGGCCAGATCTCGGGTGTTTTGTGGCTTGGACCCCGTCGTAATGTGATTCCACATCGAAACAGTCAATTAAACCTGGTTGCGATTAATATTTTAGAGGTTAACGCCGGTTATGTCTCACTTAGGTTTGGGATTTGCAATCATCTGGCTCGTACTTTCGCATTTCTCGCATACTTTCTGGCCAGATCCTGGCCTTTTTCTGGCTTGGACCACGTAGTAATGTGGTACCACACCGAAACAGTCAATTAACCCTGGTTGCGAATAATATTTTAGAGGATAACGCTGGTTATGTCTGGGTTAGTTCCGGTATTTGCAATCTTCTGGCACATACTTTCGCATTTTTCGCATACCTGTTATTCAGATCCTGGCCTTTTTCTGGCTTGGACCACGTAGTAATGTGGTACCACACCGAAACAGTCAATTAACCCTGGTTGCGGATAATATTTTAGAGGATAACGCTGGTTATGTCTGGGTTAGTTCCGGTATTTGCAATCTTCTGGCTCATACTTTCTCGTTTTTCGCATACTTGTTGGGCAGATCCTGGCTTCCTTCTGGCATGGACCACGTAGTAATGTGGTACCACACTGAAACTGTCAATTAAACCTGGTTTCGAATAATATTTTAGAGGATAACGCCGGTTATGTCTGGGTTAGGTCTGGTATTTGCCCTCATCTGGCTCATACTTTCGCAATTTTCATGTACTTGTTGGCCAGATCTCGGGTGTTTTGTGGCTTGGACCCCTTCGTAATGTGGTCCCACATCGAAACAGTCAATTAAACCTGGTTGCGATTAATATTTTGGAGGATAACGCTGGTTATGTTTGGGTTAGTTCTGGTATTTGCAATCATCAGGCACATACTTTCGCATTTTTCGCATACTTGTTGGCCAGATCCTGGGATATTTCTGGTTTGCATCACGTAGTAATGCGGTACCACACCGAAACAGTCAAACAAACCCTGGTTGCGATTAATATTTTAGAGGATAACGCCGGTTATGTCTCGGTTAGGTCTGGTATTTACAATCATCTGGCTCATACTTTCGCGTTTTTCGCATACTTGTTGGCCAGATCCTGGGTTTCTTCAGGTTTGGATCCCGTAGTAATGTGGTTCCACACCGAAACGGTCAATTAAACCTGGTTGCGATTAATATTTTGGAGGATAACGCTGGTTACGCTTGGGTCAGTTCTGGTATTTGCAATCGCCAGGCACATACTTTCGCATTTTTCGCATAATTGTTGGCCAGATCCTGGGATATTTCTGGTTTGGATCACGAAGTAATGTGGTACCACACTGTCAATAAAAGCTGGTTCCGATTAGTATTTTAGAGGATATCGCTGGTTATGTCTGGGTTAGTTCTGGTATTTGCTATCATCTGGCACATACTTTCGCGTTTTTCGCATACTTGTTGGCCAGATCCTGGGCTTTTTCTGGTGTGGATCACGTAGTAATGTGGTACCACACTGAAACAGTCAGTAGAAGCTGGTTCCGATAAGTATTTTACAGGATAACGCTGGTTATGTCTGGGTTAGTTCTGGTATTTGCCATCATCTGGCACATACCTTCGAGTTTTTCGCATACTTGTTGGCCTGGTCCTGGGCTTTTTCTGGTTTGGATCACGTAGTAATGTGGTACCACACTAAAAGAGTCAATTAAACCTGGTTGCGATTAATATTTTAGAGGATACCGCCGGTTATGTCTCGGTTAGGTCTGGTATTTGCCCTCATTTGGCTCGAACTTTCGCATTTTTCGCATACTTGATGGCCAGATCCTGGCCATTGTCTGGCTTGGAGCACGTAGTAAAGTGGTACCACACTGAAACAGTCAATTAAACCTGGGTCCGATTAATATTTTAGATGATAACGCCGGTTATGTCTCGGTTAGGTCTGGTATTTGCCCTCATCTGGCTCGTACTTTCGCATTTTTCGCATACTTGTTGGCCAGATCCTGGCTTTTTTCTGGTTTGGGTCACGTAGTAACGCGGTACCACACTGAAACAGTCAATTAAACCTGTGTCCGACTAATATTTTAGAGGATAACGCCGGTTATGTCTGGGTTAGGTCTGGTATTTGCCCTTATCTGGCTCGTACTTTCGCATTTTTCGCATACTTGTTGGCCAGATCCTGGCTTTTTTCTGGTTTGGATCACGTAGTAACGCGGTACCACACCGAAACTGTCAATTAAACCTGGTTGCGATTACTATTTTGGAGGATAACGCCGGTTACGTCTGGGTTAGGTCTGGTATTTGCACACATCTGGCTCGTACTTTCGCATTTTTCGCATACTTGTTGGCCAGATCCTGGGTTTCTTCAGGTTTGGATCCCTTAGTAATGTGGTTCCACACCGAAACAGTCAATTAAAGCTGGTTCCGATTTGTATTTTAGAGGATAACGCTGGTTATGTCTGTGTTAGTTTTGGTATTTGCAATCATCTGGCTCATACTTTTGCGAATTACGCACACTTGTTGGCCAGATCCTGGGATATTTCTGGTTTGGATCACGTAGTAATGCGGTACCACACTGAAACAGTCAACTAAACCTTTTTGCGATTAATATTTTGGAGGATGACGCTGGTAATGTCTGGGTTAGTTCTGGTATTTGCAATCATCTGGCTCATTCTTTCTCGTTTTTCGCATACTTCTTGGGCAGATCCTGGGTTTTTTCTGGTTTGGATCACGTAGTAATGTGGTTCCACACCGAAACAGACAATTAAACCCGGTTGCGATTAATAGTTTGGAGGATAACGCTGGTTACGTTTGTGTTAGTTCTGGTATTAGCAATCATCTGGCTCGTACTTTCGCGTTTTTCGCATACTTGTTGGGCAGATCCTGGCTTCCTTCTGGCTTGGACCACGTAGTAATGTGGTACCACACTGAAACTGTCAATTAAACCTGGTTTCGAATAATATTTTAGAGGATAACGCCGGTTATTTCTGGGTTAGGTCTGGTATTTGCCCTCATCTGGCTCATACTTTCGCAATTTTCATGTACTTGTTGGCCAGATCTCGGGTGTTTTGTGGCTTGGACCCCGTCGTAATGTGATTCCACATCGAAACAGTCAATTAAACCTGGTTGCGATTAATATTTTAGAGGTTAACGCCGGTTATGTCTCACTTAGGTTTGGGATTTGCAATCATCTGGCTCGTACTTTCGCATTTCTCGCATACTTTCTGGCCAGATCCTGGCCTTTTTCTGGCTTGGACCACGTAGTAATGTGGTACCACGCCGAAACAGTCAATTAACCCTGGTTGCGAATAATATTTTAGAGGATAACGCTGGTTATGTCTGGGTTAGTTCCGGTATTTGCAATCTTCTGGCACATACTTTCGCATTTTTCGCATACCTGTTATTCAGATCCTGGCCTTTTTCTGGCTTGGACCACGTAGTAATGTGGTACCACACCGAAACAGTCAATTAACCCTGGTTGCGGATAATATTTTAGAGGATAACGCTGGTTATGTCTGGGTTAGTTCCGGTATTTGCAATCTTCTGGCTCATACTTTCTCGTTTTTCGCATACTTGTTGGGCAGATCCTGGCTTCCTTCTGGCATGGACCACGTAGTAATGTGGTACCACACTGAAACTGTCAATTAAACCTGGTTTCGAATAATATTTTAGAGGATAACGCCGGTTATGTCTGGGTTAGGTCTGGTATTTGCCCTCATCTGGCTCATACTTTCGCAATTTTCATGTACTTGTTGGCCAGATCTCGGGTGTTTTGTGGCTTGGACCCCTTCGTAATGTGGTCCCACATCGAAACAGTCAATTAAACCTGGTTGCGATTAATATTTTGGAGGATAACGCTGGTTATGTTTGGGTTAGTTCTGGTATTTGCAATCATCGGGCACATACTTTCGCATTTTTCGCATACTTGTTGGCCAGATCCTGGGATATTTCTGGTTTGCATCACGTAGTAATGCGGTACCACACCGAAACAGTCAAACAAACCCTGGTTGCGATTAATATTTTAGAGGATAACGCCAGTTATGTCTCGGTTAGGTCTGGTATTTACAATCATCTGGCTCATACTTTCGCGTTTTTCGCATACTTGTTGGCCAGATCCTGGGTTTCTTCAGGTTTGGATCCCGTAGTAATGTGGTTCCACACCGAAACGGTCAATTAAACCTGGTTGCGATTAATATTTTGGAGGATAACGCTGGTTACGCTTGGGTCAGTTCTGGTATTTGCAATCGCCAGGCACATACTTTCGCATTTTTCGCATAATTGTTGGCCAGATCCTGGGATATTTCTGGTTTGGATCACGAAGTAATGTGGTACCACACTGTCAATAAAAGCTGGTTCCGATTAGTATTTTAGAGGATATCGCTGGTTATGTCTGGGTTAGTTCTGGTATTTGCTATCATCTGGCACATACTTTCGCGTTTTTCGCATACTTGTTGGCCAGATCCTGGGCTTTTTCTGGTGTGGATCACGTAGTAATGTGGTACCACACTGAAACAGTCAGTAGAAGCTGGTTCCGATAAGTATTTTACAGGATAACGCTGGTTATGTCTGGGTTAGTTCTGGTATTTGCCATCATCTGGCACATACCTTCGAGTTTTTCGCATACTTGTTGGCCTGGTCCTGGGCTTTTTCTGGTTTGGATCACGTAGTAATGTGGTACCACACTAAAAGAGTCAATTAAACCTGGTTGCGATTAATATTTTAGAGGATACCGCCGGTTATGTCTCGGTTAGGTCTGGTATTTGCCCTCATCTGGCTCGAACTTTCGCATTTTTCGCATACTTGATGGCCAGATCCTGGCCTTTGTCTGGCTTGGAGCACGTAGTAAAGTGGTACCACACTGAAACAGTCAATTAAACCTGGGTCCGATTAATATTTTAGAAGATAACGCCGGTTATGTCTCGGTTAGGTCTGGTATTTGCCCTCATCTGGCTCGTACTTTCGCATTTTTCGCATACTTGTTGGCCAGATCCTGGCTTTTTTCTGGTTTGGGTCACGTAGTAACGCGGTACCACACTGAAACAGTCAATTAAACCTGTGTCCGATTAATATTTTATAGGATAACGCCGGTTATGTCTGGGTTAGGTCTGGTATTTGCCCTTATCTGGCTCGTACTTTCGCATTTTTCGCATACTTGTTGGCCAGATCCTGGCTTTTTTCTGGTTTGGATCACGTAGTAACGCGGTACCACACCGAAACTGTCAATTAAACCTGGTTGCGATTACTATTTTGGAGGATAACGCCGGTTACGTCTGGGTTAGGTCTGGTATTTGCACACATCTGGCTCGTACTTTCGCATTTTTCGCATACTTGTTGGCCAGATCCTGGGTTTCTTCAGGTTTGGATCCCTTAGTAATGTGGTTCCACACCGAAACAGTCAATTAAAGCTGGTTCCGATTTGTATTTTAGAGGATAACGCTGGTTATGTCTGTGTTAGTTTTGGTATTTGCAATCATCTGGCTCATACTTTTGCGAATTACGCACACTTGTTGGCCAGATCCTGGGATATTTCTGGTTTGGATCACGTAGTAATGCGGTACCACACTGAAACAGTCAACTAAACCTTTTTGCGATTAATATTTTGGAGGATGACGCTGGTTATGTCTGGGTTAGTTCTGGTATTTGCAATCATCTGGCTCATTCTTTCTCGTTTTTCGCATACTTCTTGGGCAGATCCTGGGTTTTTTCTGGTTTGGATCACGTAGTAATGTGGTTCCACACCGAAACAGACAATTAAACCCGGTTGCGATTAATATTTTGGAGGATAACGCTGGTTATGCTTGGGTTAGTTCTGGTGTTTGCAATCGCCAGGCACATACTTTCGCATTTTTCGCATACTTGTTGGCCAGATCCTGGGATATTTCTGGTTTGGATCACGTAGTAATGCGGTACCACACCGAAACAGTCAATTAAAGCCGGTAGCGATTAATATTTTAGAGGATAACGCCGGTTATGTCTCGGTTAGGTCTGGGATATCCCCTCATCTGGCTCGTACTTTCGCACTTTTCGCATACTTGTTGGCCAGATCCTGGCCTTTTTCCGGCTTGGACCAAGTAGTAATGTGGTGCCACACCGAAACAGTCAGTTATACCTGGTTGCGATTAATATTTTAGAGGATAACGCCGGTTATGTCTAGGTTAGGTCTGGTATTTGCAATTAACTGGCTTATACTTTCGCGTTTTTCGCATACTTGTTGGGCAGATCCCGGGTTTTTCCTGGTTTGGATCACGTAGTAATGTGGTACCACACCGAAACAGTCAATTAACCCTGGTTGCGAATAATATTTTAGAGGATAACGCTGGTTATGTCTTGGTTAGTTCCGGTATTTGCAATCTTCTGGCTCATACTTTCGCGTTTTTCGCATACTTGTTGGCCAGATCCTGGCCTTTTTCTGGCTTGGACCACGTAGTAATGCGGTACCACACCGAAACAGTCAATCAAACCTGGTTGCGATTAATATTTCAGAGGTTAACGCCGGTTATGTCTCGGTTAGGTTTGGGATTTGCAATCATCTGGCTCGTACTTTCGCATTTCTCGCATACTTTTTGGCCAGATCCCGGCCTTTTTCTGGCTTGGACCACGTAGTAATGTGGTACCACACCGAAACAGTCAATTAACCCTGGTTGCGAATAATATTTTAGAGGATAACGCTGGTTATGTCTGGGTTAGTTCCGGTATTTGCAATCTTCTGGCTCATACTTTCGCGTTTTTCGCATACTTGTTGGGCAGATCCCGGGTTTTTTCTGGATTGGATCACGTAGTAATGTGGTGTCACACTGAAACAGACAATAAAAGCTGGTTCCGATTAATAGTTTGGAGGATAACGCTGGTTACGTTTGTGTTAGTTCTGGTATTAGCAATCATCTGGCTCGTACTTTCGCGTTTTTCGCATACTTGTTGGGCAGATCCTGGCTTCCTTCTGGCTTGGACCACGTAGTAATGTGGTACCACACTGAAACTGTCAATTAAACCTGGTTTCGAATAATATTTTAGAGGATAACGCCGGTTATTTCTGGGTTAGGTCTGGTATTTGCCCTCATCTGGCACATACTTTCGCAATTTTCATGTACTTGTTGGCCAGATCTCGGGTGTTTTGTGGCTTGGACCCCGTCGTAATGTGATTCCACATCGAAACAGTCCATTAAACCTGGTTGCGATTAATATTTTAGAGGTTAACGCCGGTTATGTCTCTCTTAGGTTTGGGATTTGCAATCATCTGGCTCGTACTTTCGCATTTCTCGCATACTTTCTGGCCAGATCCTGGCCTTTTTCTGGCTTGGACCACGTAGTAATGTGGTTCCACACCGAAACAGTCAATTAAACCTGGTTGCGATTAATATTTTGGAGGATAACGCTGGTTATGTTTGGGTTAGTTCTGGTATTTACAATCATCTGGCTCATACTTTCGCGTTTTTCGCATACTTGTTGGCCAGATCCTGGCTTTTTTCTGGCTTGGATCCCGTAGTAATGTGGTTCCACACCGAAACAGTCAATTAAACCTGGGTCCGATTAATATTTTAGAGGATAACGCCGGTTATGTCTGGGTTAGGTCTGGTATTTGCCCTCATCTGGCTCGTACTTTCGCATTTTCCGCATACTTGTTGGCCAGATCCTGGCTTTTTTCTGGTTTGGATCACGTAGTAACGCGGTACCACACCGAAACAGTCAATTAAACCTGGTTGCGATTACTGTTTTGGAGGATAACGGCGGTTATGTCTGGGTTAGGTCTGGTATTTGCCCTCATCTAGCTCGTCCTTTCGCGTTTTTCGCATGGTTGCTGGCCAGATCCTGGGGTTTTTCTGGTTTGGATCCCGTAGTAATGTGGTACCAGACTGAAACAGTCAATAAAAGCTGGTTCCGATTAGTATTTTAGAGGATAACGCTGGTTATGTCTCTGTTAGTTCTGGTATTTGCAATCATCTGGCTCATACTTTCGCGTTTTTCGCATACTTGTTGGCCAGATCCTGGGTTTTTTCTGGTCTGGATCCCGTTGTAATGAGGTTCCACACCGAAACAGTAAATTAAACTGGTTGCGATTAATATTTTAGAGGATAACGCCCGTTATGTCTCGGGTAGGTCTGGGATTTGTCCTCATCTGGCTCGTACTTTCGCGTTTTTCGCATACTTGTTGGCCAGATCCTGGGCTTTTTCTGGTGTGGATCACGTAGTAATGTGGTACCACACTGAAACAGTCAGTAAAAGCTGGTTCCGATTAGTATTTTAGAGGATGACGATGGTTATGTCTGTGTCAGTTCTGGTATTTGCAATCATCTGGCTCATAGTTTCGCGTTTTTCGCACACTTGTTGGCCAGATCCTGGCCCTTTTCTGGTTTGGATCACGTACTAATGTGGTACCCCACTGAAACAGTCAATAGAAGCTGGTTCCGATACGTATTTTAGAGGATAACGCTGGTTATGTCTGGGTTAGTTCTGGTATTTGCTATCATCTGGCACATACTTTCGCGTTTTTCGCATACTTGTTGGCCAGATCCTGGGCTTTTTCTGGTGTGGATCACGTAGTAATGTGGTTCCACACTGAAACAGTCAGTAGAAGCTAGTTCCGATAAGTATTTTAGAGGATAACGCTGGTTATGCCTGGGTTAGTTCTGGTATTTGCCATCATCTGGCACATACCGTCGAGTTTTTCGCATACTTGTTGGCCTGATCCTGGGCTTTTTCTGGTTTGGATCACGTAGTAATGTGGTACCACACGGAAACAGTCAATTAAACCTGGGTCCGATTAATATTTTAGAGGATAACGCCCGTTATGTCTGGGTTAGGTCTGGTATGTGCCCTCATCTGGCTCGTACCTTCGCATTTTCCGCGTACTTGTTGGCCAGATCCTGGCCCTTTTCTGGTTTGGATCACGTAGTAATGTGGTACCACACTGAAACAGTCAATAGAAGCTGGTTCCGATAAGTATTTTAGAGGATAACGCTGGTTATGTCTGGGTTAGTTCTGGTATTTGCTATCATCTGGCACATACTTTCGCGTTTTTCGCATACTTGTTGGCCAGATCCTGGGTTTTTTCTGGTCGGGATCCCGTTGTAATGAGGTTCCACACCGAAACAGTAAATTAAACTGGTTGCGATTAATATTTTAGAGGATAACGCCCGTTATGTCTCGGGTAGGTCTGGGATTTGTCCTCATCTGTCTCGTACTTTCGCGTTTTTCGCATACTTGTTTGCCAGATCCTGGGCTTTTTCTGGTGTGGATCACGTAGTAATGTGGTACCACACTGAAACAGTCAGTAGAAGCTGGTTCCGATAATTATTTTAGAGGATAACGCTGGTTATGTCTGGGTTAGTTCTGGTATTTGCTATCATCTGGCACATGCTTTTGCGTTTTTCGGATACTTGTTGGCCAGATCCTGGGCTTTTTCTGGTGTGGATCACGTAGTAATGTGGTACCACACTGAAACAGTCAGTAAAAGCTGGTTCCGATTAGTATTTTAGAGGATAACGATGGTTATGTCTGTGTCAGTTCTAGTATTTGCAATATTCTGGCTCATAGTTTCGCGTTTTTCGCACACTTGTTGGCCAGATCCTCGCCCTCTTCTGGTTTGGATCACGTAGTAATGTGGTACCACACTGAAACAGTCAATAGAAGCTGGTTCCGATAAGTATTTTAGAGGATAACGCTGGTTATGTCTGGGTTAGTTCTGGTATTTGCTATCATCTGGTACATACTTTCGCGTTTTTCGCATACTTGTTGGCCAGATCCTGGGCTTTTTCTGGTGTGGATCACGTAGTAATGTGGTACCACAATGAAACAGTCAGTAGAAGCCGGTTCCGATAAGTATTTTAGAGGATAACGCTGGTTATGCCTGGGTTAGTTCTGGTATTTGCCATCATCTGGCACATACCTTCGAGTTTTTCGCATACTTGTTGGCCTGATCCTGGGCTTTTTCTGGTTTGGATCACGTAGTAATGTGGTACCACACGGAAACAGTCAATCAAACCTGGGTCCGAGTAATATTTTAGAGGATAACGCCGGTTATGTCTGGGTTAGGTCTGGTATGTGCCCTCATCTGGCTCGTACCTTCGCATTTTTCGCATACTTGTTGGCCAGATCCTGGCCTTTTTCTGGTTTGGATAACGTAGTAACGCGGTGCCACACCGAAACAGTCAATTAAACCTGGTTGCGATAACTATTTTGGAGTATAACGCCGGTTATGTCTGGGTTAGGTCTGGTATTTGCCCTCATCTGGCACGTACTTTCGCGTTTTTCGCATAGTTGTTGGCCATATCCTGGGATTTTCCTGGCTTGGATTTCGTAGTAATGTGGTTCCACACCGAATGAGTCAATTAAACCTGGGTCCGATTAATATTTTAGAGGATAACGCCGGTTATGTCTCGGGTAGGTCTGGGATTTGCCGTCATGTGGCTCGTACTTTCGCATTTTTCGCATACTTGTTGGCCAGATCCTGGGATTTTTCTGGCTTGGATCCCGTAGTAATGTGGTTCCACACAGAAACAGTCAATTAAAGCTGGTTGCGATTAATATTTTAGAGGATAACGCAGGTTATATCTGGGTTAGGTCTGGTATTTGCCCTCATCTGGCTCGTACTTTCGCATTTTTCGCATACTTGTTGGCCAGATCCTGGGCTTTTTCTGGTTTGGATCACGTAGTAATGTGGTACCACACTGAAACAGTCAATTAAACCTGGTTGCGATTAATATTTTAGAGGATAACGCCGGTTATGTCTCGGGTAGGTCTGGAATTTGTCCACATCTGGCACGTACTTTCGCATTTTTCGCATTCTTTTTGGCCAGATCCTGGCCTTTTTCTGGCTTGGACCACGTAGTAAAGTGGTACCACACTGAAACAGTCAATTAAACCTGGGTCCGATTAATATTTTAGAGGATAACGCCGGTTATGTCTGGGTTAGGTCTGGTATTTGCCCCCATCTGGCTCGTACCTTCGCATTTTTCGCATACTTGTTGGACAGATCCTGGCCTTCTTCTGGCTTGGACCACGTAGCAAAGTGGTACCACACCGAAACAGTCAATTAAACCAGGTTCCGATTAATATTTTAGAGGATAACGCCGGTTATGTCTCGGGTAGGTCTGGAATTTGTCCACATCTGGCTCGTACTTTCGCGTTTTCGCGTAGTTGTTGGCCAGATCCTGGGATTTTTCTGGTTTGGATCCCGTAGTAACGCGGTACCACACCGAAACAGTCAATTAAACCTAGTTGCGATTACTATTTTGGAGGATAACGCCGGTTATATCTGGGGTAGGTCTGGTATTTGCCCTTATCTGGCTCGTAACATTCGCGTTTTCGCATACTTGTTGGCCAGATCCTGGGTTTCTTCAGGTTTGGATCCCGTAGTAATGTGGTTCCACACCGAAACGGTCAATTAAACCTGGTTGCGATTAATATTTTGGAGGATAACGCTGGTTATGCTTGGGTCAGTTCTGGTATTTGCAATCGCCAGGCACATACTTTCGCATTTTTCGCATAATTGTTGGCCAGATCCTGGGATATTTCTGGTTTGGATCACGTAGTAATGCGGTACCACACCGAAACAGTCAACTAAACCTTTTTGCGATTAATATTTTGGAGGATAACGCTGGTTATGTCTGGGTTAGTTCTGGTATTTGCAACCATCTGGCTCATACTTTCTCGTTTTTCGCATACTTGTTGGGCAGATCCCGGGTTTTTTCTGGTTTGGATCACGTAGTACTGTGGTATCACACTGAAACAGTTAATAAAAGCTGGTTCCGATTAATAGTTTGGAGGATAACGCTGGTTACGTTTGAGTTAGTTCTGGTATTACCAATCATCTGGCTCGTACTTTCGCATTTTTCGCACACTTGTTGGCCAGATCCTGGCCCTTTTCTGGTTTGGATCACGTACTAATGTGTTACCACAGTGAAACAGTCAATAGAAGCTGGTTCCGATAAGTATTTTAGAGGATAACGCTGGTTATGTCTGGGTTAGTTCTGGTATTTCCTATCATCTGGCACATACTTTCGCGTTTTTCGCATACTTGTTGGCCAGATCCTGGGCTTTTTCTGGTGTGGATCACGTAGTAATGTGGTTCCACACTGAAACAGTCAGTAGAAGCTGGTTCCGATAAGTATTTTAGAGGATAACGCTGGTTATGCCTGGGTTAGTTGTGGTATTTGCCATCATCTGGCACATACCTTCGAGTTTTTCGCATACTTGTTGGCCTGATCCTGGGCTTTTTCTGGTTTGGATCACGTAGTAATGTGGTACCACACGGAAACAGTCAATTAAACCTGGGCCCGATTAATATTTTAGAGGATAACGCCGGTTATGTCTGGGTTAGGTCTGGTATGTGCCCTCATCTGGCACATACTTTCGCGTTTTTCGCATACTTGTTGGCCAGATCCTGGGCTTTTTCTGGTGTGGATCACGTAGTAATGTGGTTCCACACTGAAACAGTCAGTAGAAGCTGGTTCCGATAAGTATTTTAGAGGATAACGCTGGTTATGCCTGGGTTAGTTCTGGTATTTGCCATCATCTGGCACATACCTTCGAGTTTTTCGCATACTTGTTGGCCAGATCCTGGCCTTTTTCTGGTTTGGATCACGTAGTAATGTGGTACCACACTGAAACAGTCAGTAAAAGCTGGATCCGATTAGTATTTTAGAGGATAACGATGGTTATGTCTGTGTCAGTTCCAGTATTTGCAATCTTCTGGCTCGTACTTTCGCGTTTTTCGCATACTTGTTTGCCAGATCCTGGGCTTTTTCTGGTGCGGATCACGTAGTAATGTGGTACCACACTGAAACAGTCAATAGAAGCTGGTTCCGATAAGTATTTTAGAGGATAACGCTGGTTATGTCTGGGTTAGTTCTGGTATTTGCTATCATCTGGCACATACTTTCGCGTTTTTCGCAGACTTGTTGGCCAGATCCTGGGCTTTTTCTGGTGTGGATCACGTAGTAATGTGGTACCACACTGAAACAGTCAGTAGAATCTGGTTCCGATAAGTATTTTAGAGGATAACGCTGGTTATGCCTGGGTTAGTTCTGGAATTTGCCATCATCTGGCACATACCTTCGAGTTTTTCGCATACTTGTTGGCCAGATCCTGGCCTTTTTCTGGTTTGGATCACGTAGTAATGTGGTACCACACTGAAACAGTCAATAGAAGCTGGTTCCGATGAGTATTTTAGAGGATAACGCTGGTTATGTCTGGGTTAGTTCTGGTATTTGCTATCATCTGGCACATACTTTCGCGTTTTTCGCAGACTTGTTGGCCAGATCCTGGGCTTTTTCTGGTGCGGATCACGTAGTAATGTGGTACCACACTGAAACAGTCAGTAGAAGCTGGTTCCGATAAGTATTTTAGAGGATAACGCTGGTTATGCCTGGGTTAGTTCTGGTATTTGCCATCATCTGGCACATACCTTCGAGTTTTTCGCATACTTGTTGGCCAGATCCTGGCCTTTTTCTGGTTTGGATCACGTAGTAATGTGGTACCACACAGAAACAGTCAGTAAAAGCTGGATCCGATTAGTATTTTAGAGGATAACGATGGTTATGTCTGTGTCAGTTCCAGTATTTGCAATCTTCTGGCTCGTACTTTCGCGTTTTTCGCATACTTGTTTGCCAGATCCTGGGCTTTTTCTGGTGCGGATCACGTAGTAATGTGGTACCACACTGAAACAGACAGTAGAAGCTGGTTCCGATTAGTATTTTAGAGGATAACGATGGTTATGTCTGTGTCAGTTCTAGTATTTGCAATCTTCTGGCTCATAGTTTCGCGTTTTTCGCACACTTGTTGGCCAGATCCTGGCCCTTTTCTGGTTTGGATCACGTAGTAATGTGGTACCACACTGAAACAGTCAATAGAAGCTGGTTCCGATAAGTATTTTAGAGGATAACGCTGGTTATGTCTGGGTTAGTTCTGGTATTTGCTATCATCTGGTACATACTTTCGCGTTTTTCGCATACTTGTTGGCCAGATCCTGGGCTTTTTCTGGTGTGGATCACGTAGTAATGTGGTACCACAATGAAACAGTCAGTAGAAGCTGGTTCCGATAAGTATTTTAGAGGATAACGCTGGTTATGCCTGGGTTAGGTCTGGTATGTGCCCTCATCTGGCTCGTACCTTCGCATTTTTCGCATACTTGTTGGCCAGATCCTGGCCTTTTTCTGGTTTGGATCACGTAGTAACGCGGTGCCACACCGAAACAGTCAATTAAACCTGGTTGCGATAACTATTTTGGAGTATAACGCCGGTTATGTCTGGGTTAGGTCTGGTATTTGCCCTCATCTGGCGCGTACTTTCGCGTTTTTCGCATAGTTGTTGGCCAGATCCTGGGATTTTTCTGGCTTGGATCCCGTAGTAATGTGGTTCCACACCGAAACAGTCAATTAAACCTGGTTGCGATTAATATTTTAGAGGATAACGCCGGTTATGTCTGGGTTAGGTCTGGTATTTGCCCTCATCTGGCACGTACTTTCGCGTTTTTCGCATAGTTGTTGGCCATATCCTGGGATTTTCCTGGCTTGGATCCCGTAGTAATGTGGTTCCACACCGAATCAGTCAATTAAACCTGGGTCCGATTAATATTTTAGAGGATAACGCCGGTTATGTCTCGGGTAGGTCTGGGATTTGCCGTCATGTGGCTCGTACTTTCGCATTTTTCGCATACTTGTTGGCCAGATCCTGGGATTTTTCTGGCTTGGATCCCGTAGTAATGTGGTTCCACACAGAAACAGTCAATTAAAGCTGGTTGCGATTAATATTTTAGAGGATAACGCAGGTTATATCTGGGTTAGGTCTGGTATTTGCCCTCATCTGGCTCGTACTTTCGCATTTTTCGCATACTTGTTGGCCAGATCCTGGGCTTTTTCTGGTTTGGATCACGTAGTAATGTGGTACCATACCGAAACAGACAGTTAAACCTGGTTGCGATTAATATTTTAGAGAATAACGCCGGTTATGTCTCGGATAGGTCTGGTATATGCCGTCATCTGGCTCGTACTTTCGCATTTTTGGCATACTTGTTGGCCAGATCCTGGACTTTTTCTGGCTTGGACCACGTAATAATGTGTTACCAAACCGAAACAGTCAATTAAATCTGGTTGCGAATAATATTTTAGAGGATAACGCTGGTTATGTCTGGGATAGTTCTGGTATTTGCAATCATCTGGCTGAAACATTCGCGTTTTTCGCATAGTTGTTGGCCAGATCCTGGGATTTTTCAGGTTTGGATCCCGTAGTAATGTGGTTCCACACCGAAACAGACAGTTAAACCTGGTTGCGATTAATATTTTAGAGAATAACGCCGGTTATGTCTCGGATAGGTCTGGTATATGCCCTCATCTGGCTCGTACTTTCGCATTTTTGGCATACTTGTTGGCAAGATCCTGGACTTTTTCTGGCTTGGACCACGTAGTAGTGTGGTACCGCACTGAAACAGTCAATTAAACCTAGGTCCGTTAAATATTTTAGAGGATAACGCCGGTTAAGTCTGGGTTAGGTCTGGTATTTGCCCTCATCTGGCTCGAACTTTCCCATTTTTCGCATACTTGTTGGCCAGATCCTGGCCTTTGTCTGGCTTGGAGCACGTAGTAAAGTGGTACCACAATGAAACAGTCAATTAAACCTGGGTCCGATTAATATTTTAGAGGATAACGCCGGTTATGTCTGGGTTAGGTCTGGTATTTGCCCCCATCTGGCTCGTACTTTCGCATTTTTCGCATACTTGTTGGCCAGATCCTGGCTTTTTTCTGGTTTGGATCACGTAGTAACGCGGTATCACACCGAAACAGTCAATTAAACCTGGTTGCGATTACTATTTTGGAGGATAACGCCGGTTACGTCTGGGGTAGGTCTGGTATTTGCCCTCATCTGGCTCGTACTTTCGCGTTTTCGCGTAGTTGTTGGCCAGATCCTGGGATTTTTCTGGTTTGCGTCCCGTAGTAACGCGGTACCACACCGAAACAGTCTATTAAACCTAGTTGCGATTACTATTTTGGAGGATAACGCCGGTTATATCTGGGGTAGGTCTGGTATTTGCCCTTATCTGGCTCGTAACATTCGCGTTTTCGCATAGTTGTTGGTCAGATCCTGGGCTTTTTCTAGTTTGGATCACGTAGTAATGTGGTACCACACTGAAACAGTCAGTAGAAGCTGGTTCCGATAAGTATTTTATAGGATAACGCTGGTTATGTCTGGGTTAGTTCTGGTATTTGCTATCATCTGGCACATACCTTCGAGTTTTTCGCATACTTGTTGGACAGATCCTGGCCTTCTTCTGGCTTGGACCACGTAGCAAAGTGGTACCACACCGAAACAGTCAATTAAACCAGGTTCCGATTAATATTTTAGAGGATAACGCCAGTTATGTCTCGGGTAGGTCTGGAATTTGTCCACATCTGGCTCGTACTTTCGCATTTTTCGCATTCTTGTTGGCCGGATCCTGGCCTTTTTCTGGTTTGGATCACGTAGTAATGCGGTACCACACCGAAACAGGCAATTAAACCTGGTTGCGATTAATATTTTAGAGGATAACGCCGGTAATGTCTCTGGTAGGTCTGGTATTTGCCCTCATCTGGCTCGTACTTTCGCATTTTTGGCATACTTGTTGGCCAGATCCTGGGCTTTTTCTGGCTTGGACCACGTAGTAATGTGGGACCACACTAAGACAGTCAATTAAACCTGGTTGCGATTAATATTTTACAGGATAACGCCGGTTATGTCTGGGTTGGGTCTGGTATTTGCCCTCATCTGGCTCGTACTTTCGCATTTTTCGCATACTTGTTGGCCAGATCCTGGACTTTTTCTGGCTTGGACCACGTAGTAATGTGGTACCGCACTAAAACAGTCAATTAAACCTGCGTCCGATTAATATTTTAGAGGATAACGCCGGTTATGTCGCGGGTAGGTCAGGGATTTGTCCACATCTGGCTCGTACTTTCGCATTTTTCGCATTCTTGTTGGCCGGATCCTGGCCTTTGTCTGGCTTGCAGCACGTTGTAAAGTGGTACCACACTGAAGCAGTCAATTAAACCTGCGTCCGATTAATATTTTGGAGGATAACACCGGTTATGTCTGGGTTAGGTCTGGTATTTGCCCTCATCTGGCTCGTACTTTCGCATTTTTCGCATACTTGTTGGCCAGATCCTGGCTTTTTTCTGGTTTGGATCACGTAGTAACGCGGTACCACACCGAAACAGTCAATTAAACCTTGTTGCGATTACTATTTTGGAGGATAACGCCGGTTATGTCTGGGGTATGTCTGGTATTTGCCCTCATCTGGCTCGTACTTTCGGATTTTTCGCACACTAGTTGGCCAGATCCTGGACTTTTTCTGGCTTGGATCACGTAGTAATGTGGTACCACACTGAAACGGTCAATTAAACCTGGGTCCGATTAATATTTTAGAGGATAACGCCGGTTATGTCTCGGGTAGGTCTGGGATTTGTCCACATCTGGCTCGTACTTTCGTATTTTTCGCATTCTTGTTGGCCGGATCCTGGCCTTTTTTTGGTTTGGATCACGTAGTAATGCGATACCACACCGAAACAGGCAATTAAACCTGGTTGCGATTACTACTTTGGAGGATAACGCCGGTTATGTCTGGTGTAGGTCTGGTATTTGCCCTCATCTGGCTCGTACTTTCGCATTTTTCGCATGCTTGTTGGCCAGATCCTGGCCTTTTTCTGGCTTGGACCACGTAGTAAAGTGGTACCACACCGAAACAGCCAATTAAACCTGGGTCCGTTTAATATTTTAGAGGATAACGCCGGTTATGTCTGGGTTAGGTCTGGTATTTGCCCTCATCTGGCTCGTACTTTCGCATTTTTCGCATACTTGTTGGCCAGATCCTGGCTTTCTTCTGGTTTGAATCACGTAGTAAAGTGGTACCACACCGAAACAGCCAATTAAACCTGGGTCCGTTTAATATTTTAGAGGATAACGCCGGTTATGTCTGTGTTAGGTCTGGTATTTGCCCTCATCTGGCTCGTACTTTCGCATTTTTCGCATGCTTGTTGGCTAGATCCTGGCCTTTTTCTGGCTTGGACCACGTAGTAAAGTGGTACCACACCGAAACAGCCAATTAAACCTGGGTCCGTTTAATATTTTAGAGGATAACGCCGGTTATGTCTGGGTTAGGTCTGGTATTTGCCCTCATCAGGCTCGTACTTAGACATTTTTCGCATACTTGTTGGCCAGATCCTGGCCTTTTTCTGGCTTGGACCATGTAGTAATGCGGGACCACACTAAAACAGTCAATTAAACCAGGTTCCGATTAATATTTTAGAGGATATCGCCGGTTCTGTCTCGGTTAGGTCTGGGATTTGCCCTCATCTGACTCGTACTTTCGCATTTTTCGCATACTTGTTGGCCAGATCCTGGCCTTTGTCTGGCTTGGAGCACGTAGTAAAGTGGTACCACACTGAAACAGTCAATTAAACCTGCGTCCGATTAATATTTTAGAGGATAACGCCGGTTATGTCTGGGTTAGGTCTGGTATTTGCCCTCATCTGGCTCGTACTATCGCATTTTTTGCATACTTGTTGGCCAGATCCTGGCTTTTTTCTGGTTTGGATCACGTAGTAATGCGGTACCACACCGAAACAGTCAATTAAACCTTGTTGCGATTACTATTTTGGAGGATAACGCCGGTTATGTCTGGGGTAGGTCTGGTATTTGCCCTCATCTGGCTCGTACTTTCGCATTTTTCGCATACTTGTTGGCCAGACCCTGAGCTTTTTCTGGTTTGGATCACGTAGTAATGTGGTACCACACTGAAACAGTCAACAGAAGCTGGTTCCGGTAAGTATTTTAGAGGATAACGCTGGTTATGTCTGGGTTAGTTCTGGTATTTGCTATCATCTGGCACATACCTTCGCGTTTTTCGCATACTTGTTGGCCAGATCCTGGGCTTTTTCTGGTTTGGATCACGTAGTAATGTGGTACCACACTGAAACAGGCAATTAAACCTGGTTGCGATTAATATTTTAGAGGATAACGCCGGTTATGTCTGGGTTAGGTCTGGGATTTGCCTTCATCTGGCTCGTACTTTCGCATTTTTCGCACACTTGTTGGCCAGATCCTGGGCTTTTTCTGGTTTGGATCACGTAGTAATGTGGTACCACACTGAAACAGTCAATTAAACCGGGGTCCGATTAATATTTTAGAGGATAACGCCGGTTATGTCTCGGGTAGGTCTGGGATTTGCCCTCATCTGGCTCGTACTTTCGCATTTTTCGCATACTTGTTGGCCAGATCCTGGCTTTTTTCTGGCTTGGAACACGTAGTAATGTGGTACCGCACTGAAACAGTCAATGAAACCTGGGTCCGATTAATATTTTAGAGGATAACGCCGGTTATGTCTGGGTTAGGTCTTGTATTTGCACTCATCTGGCTCGTACTTTCGCATTTATCGCATACTTGTTGGCCAGATCCTGGGTTTCTTCAGGTTTGGATCCCGTAGTAATGTGATTCCACTCCGAAACGGTCAACTAAACCTGGCTGCGATTAATATTTTAGAGGATAACGCCGGTAATGTCTGGGTTAGGTCTGGTATTTGCCCTCATTAGGCTCGTACTTTCACATTTTTCGCATACTTGTTGGCCAGATCCTGGCCTTTTTCTGGTTTGGATCACGTAGTAATGCGGTACCACACCGAAACAGCCAATTAAACCTGGTTGCGATTACTACTTTGGAGGATAACGCCGGTTATGTCTGGTGTAGGTCTGGTATTTGCCCTCATCTGGCTCGTACTTTCGCATTTTTCGCATGCTTGTTGGCCAGGTCCTGGCCTTTTTCTGTCTTGGACCACGTAGTAAAGTGGTACCACACTGAAACAGCCAATTAAACCTGGGTCCGTTTAATATTTTAGAGGATAACGCCGGTTATGTCTGGGTTAGGTCTGGTATTTGCCCTCATCTGGCTCGTACTTTCGCATTTTTCGCATACTTGTTGGCCAGATCCTGGCTTTCTTCTGGTTTGGATCACGTAGTAACGCGGTACCACACCGAAACTGTCAATTAAACCTGGTTGCGATTACTATTTTGGAGGATAACGCCGGTTACGTCTGGGTTAGGTCTGGTATTCGCCCTCATCAGGCTCGTACTTACACATTTTTCGCATACTTGTTGGCCAGATCCTGGCCTTTTTCTGGCTTGGACCATGTAGTAATGCGGGACCACACCAAAACAGTCAATTAAACCTGGTTGCGATTAATATTTTAGAGGATAACGCCGGTAATGTCTGGGTTAGGTCTGGTATTTGCCCTCATCTGGCTCGTACTTTCGCATATTTCGCATACTTGTTGACCAGATCCTGGGTTTCTTCAGGTTTGGATCACGTAGTAACGCGGTACCACACCGAAACCATCAATTAAACCTTGTTGCGATTACTATTTTGGAGGATAACGCCGGTTATGTCTGGGGTATGTCTGGTATTTGCCCTCATCTGGCTCGTACTTTCGCATTTTTCGCATACTTGTTGGCCAGATCCTGGCTATCTTCTGGTTTGGATCACGTAGTAATGCGGTAACACACCGAAACAGGCAATTAAACCTGGTTGCGATTAATATTTTAGAGGATAACGCCGGTAATGTCTCTGGTAGGTCTGGTATTTGCCCTCATCTGGCTCGTACTTTCGCATTTTTCGCACACTTGTTGGCCAGATCCTGGGCTTTTTCTTGTTTGGATCACGTAGTCATGTGGTACCACACTGAAACAGTCAATTAAACCTGGGTCCGATTAATATTTTAGAGGATAACGCCGGTAATGTCTGGGTTAGGTCTGGTATTTGCCCTCATCTGGCTCGAACTTTCGCATTTTTCGCATACTTGTTGGCCAGATCCTGGCCTTTGTCTGGCTTGGAGCACGTAGTAAGGTGGTACCACACTGAAACAGTCAACTAAACCTGCGTCCGATTAATATTTTAGAGGATAACGCCGGTTAAGTCTGGGTTAGGTCTGGGATTTGCCCTCATCTGGCTCGTACTTTCGCATTTTCCGCATACTTGTTGGCCAGATCCTGGCTTTTTTCTGGTTTGGATCACGTAGTAACGCGGTACCACACCGAAACCGTCAATTAAACCTTGTTGCGATTACTATTTTGGAGGATAACGCCGGTAATGTCTGGGTTAGGTCTGGTATGTGCCCTCATATGTCTCGAACTTTCGCATTTTTCGCATACTTGTTGGCCAGATCCTGGCCTTTGTCTGGCTTGGAGCACGTAGTAAAGTGGTACCACACTGAAACAGTCAATTAAACCTGCGGCCGATTAATATTTTAGAGGATAACGCCGGTTATGTCTGGGTTAGGTCTGGTATTTGCCCTCATCTGGCTCGTACTTTCGCATTTTTCGCATACTTGTTGGCCAGATCCTGGCTTTTTTCTGGTTTGGATCACGTAGTAACGCGGTACCAAACCGAAACCGTCAATTAAACCTTGTTGCGATTACTATTTTGGAGGATAACGCCGGTTATGTCTGGGGTATGTCTGGTATTTGCCCTCATCTGGCTCGTACTTTCGCGTTTTGGTGTAGTTGTTAGCCAGATCCTGGGATTTTTCTGGTTTGGATCCCGTAGTAATGTGGTTCCACACAGAAACAGTCAATAAAACCAGGTTCCGATTAATATTTTAGAGGATAACGCCGGTTCTGTCTCGGTAAGGTCTGCGATTTTCCCTCATCTGGCTCGTACTTTCGCATTTTTCGCATACTTGTTGGCCAGATCCTGGCCTTTTTCTGGCTTGGACCACGTAGTAATGTGGTACCGCACTGAAATAGTCAATTAAACCTGGGTCCGATTAATATTTTAGAGGATAACGCCGGTAATGTCTGGGTTAGGTCTGGTATTTGCCCTCATCAGGCTCGTACTTACACATTTTTCGCATACTTGTTGGCCAGATCCTGGCCTTTTTCTGGCTTGGACCATGTAGTAATGCGGGACCACACCAAAACTGTCAATTAAACCTGGTTGCGATTAATATTTTAGAGAATAACGCCGGTTATATCTCGGTTAGGTCTGGTATTTGCCCTTATCTGGCTCGTACTTTCGCATTTTTGGCATACTTGTTGGCCAGATCCTGGAGTTTTTCTGGCTTGGACCACGTAGTAATGGGGTACCGCACTGAAACAGTCAATGAAACCTGGGTCCGATTAATATTTTAGAGGATAATGCCGGTTATGTTTGGGTAAGGTCTGGTATTTGCCCTCATCTGACTCGTACTTTCGCATTTTTCGCATACTCGTTGGCCAGATCCTGGACTATTTATGGCTTGGACCACGTAGTAATGTGGTAACACACTGAAACAGTCAATTAAACCTGGGTCCGATTACTATTTTAGAGGATAACGCCGGTTATGTCTGGGTTAGGTCTGGTATTTGCCCTCATCTGGTTCGAACTTTCGCATTTTTCGCATACTTGTTGGCCAGATCCTGGCCTTTGTCTGGCTTGGAGCACGTAGTAACGCGGTACCACACCGAAACAGTCAATTAAACCTGGTTGCGATTACTATTTTGGAGGATAACGCCAGTAATGTCTGGGTTAGGTCTGGTATGTGCCCTCATATGTCTCGAACTTTCGCATTTTTCGCATACTTGTTGGCCAGATCCTGGCCTTTGTCTGGCTTGGAGCACGTAGTAAAGTGGTACCACACTGAAACAGTCAATTAAACCTGCGTCCGATTAATATTTTGGAGGATAACGCCGGTTATGTCTGGGGTAGGTCTGCGATTTGTCCACATCTGGCTCGTACATTCGCATTTTTCGCATACTTGATGGCCAGATCCTGGACTATTTATGGCTTGGACCACGTAGTAATGTGGTAACACACTGAAACAGTCAATTAAACCTGGGTCCGATAACTATTTTAAAGGATAACGCCGGTTATGTCTGGGTTAGGTCTGGTATTTGCCCTCATCTGGCTCGAACTTTCGCGTTTTTCGCATATTTGCTGGCCAGATCGTGGGTTTTTTCTCGTTTAGATCCCGCAGTAATGTGGTTCCACACTGAAACAGTCAATTAAATCTGGTTGCGAATAACATTTAAGAGAATAACGCTGGTTATGTCTGGGATAGTCCTGGTATTTGCAATCATATGGCTCATACATTCGCGTTTTTCGCATAGTTGTTGGCCAGATCCTGGGTTTTTTCTGGTTTGGATCCCGTAGAAATGTGGTTCCACACGGAAACAGTCAATTAAATCTGGTTGCGAATAACATTTTAGAGAATGACGCTGGTTATGTCTGGGATAGTTCTGGTATTTGGAATCATCTGGCTCATACATTCGCGTTTTTCGCATAGTTGTTGGCCAGATCCTGGGTTTTTTCTGGTTTGGATCCCGTAGTAATGTGGTTCCACACGGAAACAGTCAGTTAAACCTGGTTGCGATTAATATTTTAGAGGATAACGCCGGTTATGTCTCGGGTAGGTCTGGTATTTGTCCACATCTGGCTCGTACTTTCGCATTTTTCGCATTCTTGTTGGCCGGATCCTGGCCTTTTTCTGGTTTGGATCACGTAGTAATGCGGTACCACACTAAAACAGTCAATTAAACCTGGGTCCGATTAATATTTTAGAGGATAACGCCGGTTATGTCTCGGGTAGGTCTGGGATTTGTCCACATCTGGCTCGTACTTTCGCAATTTCGCACACTTGTTGGCCAGATCTTGGGCTTCTTCTGGTTTGGATCACGTAGTAATGTGGTACCACACTGAAACAGTCAATTAAACCTGGGTCCGATTAATATTTTAGAGGATAACGCCGGTTATGTCTCGGGTAGGTCTGGGATTTGTCCACATCTGGCTCGTACTTTCGCATTTTTCGCATTCTTGTTGGCCGGATCCTGGCCTTTTTCTGGTTTGGATCACGTAGTAATGCGGTACCACACTAAAGCAGTCAATTAAACCTGGTTGCGAATAACATTTTAGAGAATAACGCTGGTTATGTCTGGGATAGTTCTGGTATTTGCAATCATCTGGCTCATACATTCGCGTTTTTCGCATAGTTGTTGGCCAGATCCTGGGTTTTTTCTGGTTTGGATCCCGTAGAAATGTGGTTCCACACGGAAACAGTCAGTTAAACCTGGTTGCGATTAATATTTTAGAGAATAACGCCGGTTATATCTCGGTTAGGTCTGGTATTTGCCCTCATCTGGCTCGTACTTTCGGATTTTTCGCACACTTGTTGGCCAGATCCTGGACTTTTTCTGGCTTGGGCCACGTAGTAATGTGGTACCACACTGAAACAGTCAATTAAACCTGGGTCCGATTAATATTTTAGAGGATAACGCCGGTTATGTCTCGGGTAGGTCTGGGATTTGTCCACATCTGGCTCGTACTTTCGCATTTTTCGCATTCTTGTTGGCCGGATCCTGGCCTTTTTCTGGTTTGGATCACGTAGTAATGCGGTACCACACCGAAACAGCCAATTAAACCTGGTTGCGATTACTACTTTGGAGGATAACGCCGGTTATGTCTGGTGTAGGTCTGGTATTTGCCCTCATCTGGCTCGTACTTTCGCATTTTTCGAATGCTTGTTGGCCAGATCCTGGCCTTTTTCTGGCTTGGACCACGTAGTAAAGTGGTACCACACCGAAACAGCCAATTAAACCTGGGTCCGTTTAATATTTTAGAGGATAACGCCGGTTATGTCTGGGTTAGGTCTGGTATTTGCACTCATCTGGCTCGTACTTTCGCGTTTTCGCGTAGTTGTTGGCCAGATCCTGGGATTTTTCTGGTTTGGATCCCGTAGTAACGCGGTACCACACCGAAACAGTCAATTAAACCTAGTTGCGATTACTATTTTGGAGGATAACGCCGGTTACGTCTGTGTTAGGTCGGGTATTTGCACTCATCTGGCCCGTACTTTCGCATATTTCGCATACTTGTTGACCAGATCCTGGGTTTCTTCAGGTTTGAATCCCGTAGTAATGTGGTTCCACACCGAAACGGTCAACTAAACCTGGCTGCGATTAATATTTTAGAGGATAACGCCGGTAATGTCTGGGTTAGGTCTGGTATTTGCCCTCATCAGGCTCGTACTTACACATTTTTCGCATACTTGTTGGCCAGATCCTGGCCTTTTTCTGGCTTGGACCATGTAGTAATGCGGGACCACACCAAAACAGTCAATTAAACCTGGTTGCGATTAATATTTTAGTGGATGACGCCGGTTATGTCTGGGTTAGGTCTGGTATTTGCACTCATCTGGCTCGTACTTTCGAGTTTTCGCGTACTTGTTGGCCAGATCCTGGGATTTTTCTGGTTTGGATCCCGTAGTAACGCGGTACCACACCGAAACAGTCAATTAAACCTAGTTGCGATTACTATTTTGGAGGATAACGCCGGTTATATCTGGGGTAGGTCTGGTATTTGCCCTTATCTGGCTCGTACTTTCGCGTTTTCGCATACTTGTTGGACAGATCCTGGCCTTCTTCTGGCTTGGACCACGTCGTAAAGTGGTACCACACCGAAACAGCCAATTAAACCAGGTTCCGATTAATATTTTAGAGGATATCGCCGGTTCTGTCTCGGTTAGGTCTGGGATTTGCCCTCATCTGGCTCGTACTTTCGCATTTTTCGCATACTTGTTGGCCAGATCCTGGCCTTATTCTGGCTTGGACCACGTAGTAATGTGGTAACGCACTGAAACAGTCAATTAAACCTGGGTCCGATTACTATTTTAGAGGATAACGCCGGTTATGTCTGGGTTAGGTCTGGTATTTGCCCTCATCTGGCTCGAACTTTCGCACTTTTCGCATATTTGTTGGCCAGATCCTGGCGTTTGTCAGGCTTGGAGCACGTAGTAAAGTGGTACGACACTGAAACAGTCAATTAAACCTGCGTCCGATTAATATTTTAGAGGATAACGCCGGTTATGTCTGGGTTAGGTCTGGTATTTGCCCTCATCTGGCTCGTACTTTCGCATTTTTCGCATTCTTGTTGGACGGATCCTGGCCTTTTTCTGGTTTGGATCACGTAGTAATGCGGTACCACACTAAAACAGTCAATTAAACCTGGTTGCGAATAACATTTTAGAGTATAACGCTGGTTATGTCTGGGATAGTTCTGGTATTTGCAATCATCTGGCTCATACATTCGCGTTTTTCGTATAGTTGTTGGCCAGATCCTGGGTTTTTTCTGGTTTGGATCCCGTAGAAATGTGGTTCCACACGGAAACAGTCAGTTAAACCTGGTTGCGATTAATATTTTAGAGAATAACGCCGGTTATATCTCGGTTAGGTCTGGTATTTGCCCTCATCTGGCTCGTACTTTCGGATTTTTCGCACACTTGTTGGCCAGATCCTGGACTTTTTCTGGCTTGGGCCACGTAGTAATGTGGTACCACACTGAAACAGCCAATTAAACCTGGGTCCGTTTAATATTTTAGAGGATAACGCCGGTTATGTCTGGGTTAGGTCTGGTATTTGCACTCATCTGGCTCGTACTTTCGCGTTTTCGCGTAGTTGTTGGCCAGATCCTGGGATTTTTCTGGTTTGGATCCCGTAGTAACGCGGTACCACACCGAAACAGTCAATTAAACCTAGTTGCGAATACTATTTTGGAGGATAACGCCGGTTATATCTGGGGTAGGTCTGGTATTTGCCCTTATCTGGTTCGTACTTTCGCGTTTTAGCATACTTGTTGCCAAGATCCTGGCCTTCTTCTGTCTTGGACCACGTAGTAAAGTGGTACCACACCGAAACAGCCAATTAAACCAGGTTCCGGTTAATATTTTAGAGGATATCGCCGGTTCTGTCTCGGTTAGGTCGGGGGTTTGCCCTCATCTGGCTCGTACTTTCGCATTTTTCGCATACTTGTTGGCCAGATCCTGGCCTTTTTCTGGCTTGGACCACGTAGTAATGTGGTAACGCACTGAAACAGTCAATTAAACCTGGGTCCGATTACTATTTTAGAGGATAACGCCGGTTATGTCTGGGTTAGGTCTGGTATTTGCCCTCATCTGGCTCGAACTTTCGCACTTTTCGCATACTTGTTGGCCAGATCCTGGCCTTTGTCAGGCTTGGAGCACGTAGTAAAGTGGTACCACACTGAAACAGTCAATTAAACCTGCGTCCGATTAATATTTTAGAGGATAACGCCGGTTATGTCTGGGTTAGGTCAGGTATTTGCCCTCATCTGGCTCGTACTTTCGCGTTTTCGCGTAGTTGTTGGCCAGATCCTGGGATTTTTCTGGTTTGGATCCCGTAGTAACGCGGTACCACACCGAAACAGTCAATTAAACCTAGTTGCGATTACTATGTTGGAGGATAACGCCGGTTATATCTGGGGTAGGTCTGGTATTTGCCCTTATCTGGCTCGTACTTTCGCGTTTTCGCATACTTGTTGGCCAGATCCTGGCCTTCTTCTGGCTTGGACCACGTAGTAAAGTGGTACACCACCGATACAGCCAATTAAACCAGGTTCCGATTAATATTTTAGAGGATATCGCCGGTTCTGTCTCGGTTAGGTCTGGGATTTGCCCTCATCTGGCTCGTACTTTCGCATTTTTCGCATACTTGTTGGCCAGATCCTGGCCTTTTTCTGGCTTGGACCACGTAGTAATGTGGTAACGCACTGAAACAGTCAACTAAACCTGTGTCCGATTACTATTTTAGAGGATAACGCCGGTTATGTCTGGGATAGGTCTGGTATTTGCCCTCATCTGGCTCGAACTTTCGCACTTTTCGCATACTTGTTGGCCAGATCATGGCCTTTGTCAGGCTTGGAGCACGTAGTAAAGTGGTACCACACTGAAACAGTCAATTAAACCTGCGTCCGATTAATATTTTAGAGGATAACGCCGGTTATGTCTGGGTTAGGCCTGGTATTTGCCCTCATCTGGCTCGTACTTTCGCATTTTTCGCATACTTGTTGGCCAGATCCTGGCTCTTTTCTGGTTTGGATCACGTAGAAACGCGGTACCACACCGAAACAGTCAATCAAACCTTGTTGCGATTACTATTTTGGAGGATAACGCCGGTTATGTCTGGGGTAGGTCTGGTATTTGCCCTCATCTGGCTCGTACTTTCGCGTTTTGGCGTAGTTGTTGGCCAGATCCTGGGATTTTTCTGGTTTGGATCCGGTAGTAATGTGGTTCCACACAGAAGCAGTCAATTAAACCAGGTTCCGATTAATATTTTAGAGGATAACGCCGGTTCTGTCTCGGTTAGGTCTGCGATTTGCCCTCATCTGGCTCGAACTTTCGCATTTTTCGCATTCTTTTTGGCCAGATCCTGGCCTTTTTCTGGCTTGGACCACGTAATAATGTGGTACCAAACCGAAACAGTCAATTAAATCTGGTTGCGAATAACATTTTGGAGAATAACGCTGGTTATGTCTGGGATAGTTCTGGTATTTGCAATCATCTGGCTCATACATTCGCGTTTTTCGCATAGTTGTTGGCCAGATCCTGGGTTTTTTCTGGTTTGGATCCCGTAGTAATGTGGTTCCACACGGAAACAGTCAGTTAAACCTGGTTGCGATTAATATTTTAGAGGATACCGCCGGTTATGTCTCGGGTAGGTCTGGGATTTGTCCACATCTGGCTCGTACTTTCGCATTTTTCGCATTCTTGTTGGCCGGATCCTGGCCTTTTTCTGGTTTGGATCACGTAGTAATGCGGTACCACACCGAAACAGCCAATTAAACCTGGTTGCGATTACTACTTTGGAGGATAACGCCGGTTATGTCTGGTGTAGGTCTGGTATTTGCCCTCATCTGGCTCGTACTTTCGCATTTTTCGCATGCTTGTTGGCCAGATCCTGGCCTTATTCTGGCTTGGACCACATAGTAAAGTGGTACCACACCGAAACAGCCAATTAAACCTGGGTCCGTTTAATATTTTAGAGGATAACGCCGGTTATGTCTGGGTTAGGTCTGGTATTTGCACTCATCTGGCTCGTACTTTCGCGTTTTCGCGTAGTTGTTGGCCAGATCCTGGGATTTTTCTGGTTTGGATCCCGTAGTAACGCGGTACCACACCGAAACAGTCAATTAAACCTAGTTGCGATTACTATTTTGGAGGATAACGCCGGTTATATCTGGGGCAGGTCTGGTATTTGCCCTTATCTGGTTCGTACTTTCGCGTTTTCGCATACTTGTTGCCCAGATCCTGGCCTTCTTCTGTCTTGGACCACGTAGTAAAGTGGTACCACACCGAAACAGCCAATTAAACCAGGTTCCGGTTAATATTTTAGAGGATATCGCCGGTTCTGTCTCGGTTAGGTCTGGGATTTGCCCTCATCTGGCTCGAACTTTCGCACTTTTCGCATACTTGTTGGCCAGATCCTGGCCTTTGTCAGGCTTGGAGCACGTAGTAAAGTGGTACCACACTGAAACAGTCAATTAAACCTGCGTCTGATTAATATTTTAGAGGATAACGCCGGTTATGTCTGGGTTAGGTCTGGTATTTGCCCTCATCTGGCTCGTACTTTCGCGTTTTCGCGTAGTTGTTGGCCAGATCCTGGGATTTTTCTGGTTTGGATCCCGTAGTAACGCGGTACCACACCGAAACAGTCAATTAAACCTAGTTGCGATTACTATTTTGGAGGATAACGCCGGTTATATCTGGGGTAGGTCTGGTATTTGCCCTTATCTGGCTCGTACTTTCGCGTTTTCGCATACTTGTTGGCCAGATCCTGGCCTTCTTCTGGCTTGGACCACGTAGTAAAGTGGTACACCACCGAAACAGCCAATTAAACCAGGTTCCGATTAATATTTTAGAGGATATCGCCGGTTCTGTCTCGGTTAGGTCTGGGATTTGCCCTCATCTGGCTCGTACTTTCGCATTTTTCGCATACTTGTTGGCCAGATCCTGGCCTTTTTCTGGCTTGGACCACGTAGTAATGTGGTAACGCACTGAAACAGTCAATCAAACCTTGTTGCGATTACTATTTTGGAGGATAACGCCGGTTATGTCTGGGGTAGGTCTGGTATTTGCCCTCATCTGGCTCGTACTTTCGCGTTTTGGCGTAGTTGTTGGCCAGATCCTGGGATTTTTCTGGTTTGGATCCGGTAGTAATGTGGTTCCACACAGAAGCAGTCAATTAAACCAGGTTCCGATTAATATTTTAGAGGATAACGCCGGTTCTGTCTCGGTTAGGTCTGCGATTTGCCCTCATCTGGCTCGAACTTTCGCATTTTTCGCATTCTTTTTGGCCAGATCCTGGCCTTTTTCTGGCTTGGACCACGTAATAATGTGGTACCAAACCGAAACAGTCAATTAAATCTGGTTGCGAATAACATTTTGGAGAATAACGCTGGTTACGTCTGGGATAGTTCTGGTATTTGCAATCATCTGGCTCATACATTCGCGTTTTTCGCATAGTTGTTGGCCAGATCCTGGGTTTTTTCTGGTTTGGATCCCGTAGTAATGTGGTTCCACACGGAAACAGTCAGTTAAACCTGGTTGCGATTAATATTTTAGAGGATAACGCCGGTTATGTCTGGGTTAGGTCTGGTATTTGCCCTCATCTGGCTCGTACTTTCGAATTTTTCGCATACTTGTTGGCCAGATCCTGGACTTTTTCTGGCTTGGACCACGTAGTAATGTGGTACCACACTGAAACTGTCAATTAAACCTGGGTCCGATTAATATTTTAGAGGATAACGCCGGTTATGTCTCGGGTAGGTCTGGGATTTCTCCACATCTGGCTCGTACTTTCGCATTTTTCGCTCACTTGTTGGCCAGATCCTGGGCTTTTTCTGGTTTGGATCACGTAGTAATGTGGTACCACACTGAAACAGTCAATTAAACCTGGGTCCGATTAATATTTTAGAGGATAACGCCGGTTATGTCTCGGGTAGGTCTGGGATTTGTCCACATCTGGCTCGTACTTTCGCATTTTTCGCATTCTTGTTGGCCGGATCCTGGCCTTTTTCTGGTTTGGATCACGTAGTAATGCGGTACCACACTAAAACAGTCAATTAAACCTGGCTGCGAATAACATTTTAGAGAATAACGCTGGTTATGTCTGGGATAGTTCTGGTATTTGCAATCATCTGGCTCATACATTCGCGTTTTTCGCATAGTTGTTGGCCAGATCCTGGGGTTTTTCTGGTTTGGATCCCGTAGAAATGTGGTTCCACACGGAAACAGTCAGTTAAACCTGGTTGCGATTAATATTTTAGAGAATAACGCCGGTTATATCTCGGTTAGGTCTGGTATTTGCCCTCATCTGGCTCGTACTTTCGGATTTTTCGCACACTTGTTGGCCAGATCCTGGACTTTTTCTGGCTTGGGCCACGTAGTAATGTGGTACCACACTGAAACAGTCAATTAAACCTGGGTCGACTAATATTTTAGAGGATAACGCCGGTTATGTCTCGGGTAGGTCTGGGATTTGTCCACATCTGGCTCGTACTTTCGCATTTTTCGCACACTTGTGGGCCAGATCCTGGGCTTTTTCTGGTTTGGATCACGTAGTAATGTGGTACCACACTGAAACAGTCAATTAAACCTGGGTCCGATTAATATTTTAGAGGATAACGCCGGTTATGTCTCGGGTAGTTCTGGGATTTGTCCACATCTGGCTCGTAATTTCGCATTTTTCGCGCACTTGTTGGCCAGATCCTGGGCTTTTTCAGGTTTGGATCACGTAGTAATGTGGTACCACACTGAAACAGTCAATTAAACCTGGGTCCGAGTAATATTTTAGAGGATAACGCCGGTTGTCTCGGGTAGGTCTGCGATTTGCCCTCATCTGGCTCGTACTTTCGCATTTTTCGCATACTTGTTGGCCAGATCCTGGCTTTTTTCTGGTTTGGATCACGTAGTAACGCGGTTCCACGCGGAAACAGTCAGTTAAACCTGGTTGCGATTAATATTTTAGAGAATAACGCCGGTTATATCTCGGTTAGGTCTGGTATTTGCCCTTATCTGGCTCGTACTTTCGCATTTTTGGCATACTTGTTGGCCAGATCCTGGAGTTTTTCTGGCTTGGACCACGTAGTAATGGGGTACCGCACTGAAACAGTCAATGAAACCTGGGTCCGATTAATATTTTAGAGGATAATGCCGGTTATGTCTGGGTAAGGTCTGGTATTTGCCCTCATCTGACTCGTACTTTCGCATTTTTCGCATACTCGTTGGCCAGATCCTGGACTATTTATGGCTTGGACCACGTAGTAATGTGGTAACACACTGAAACAGTCAATTAAACCTGGGTCCGATTACTATTATAGAGGATAACGCCGGTTATATCTGGGTTAGGTCTGGTATTTGCCCCCATCTGGCTCGAACTTTCGCATCTTTCGCATACTTGTTGGCCAGATCCTGGCCTTTGTCTGGCTTGGAGCACGTAGTAACGCGGTACCACACCGAAACAGTCAATTAAACCTGGTTGCGATTACTATTTTGGAGGATAACGCCGGTAATGTCTGGGTTAGGTCTGGTATTTGCCCTCATCTGGCTCGAACTTTCGCATTTTTCGCATACTTGTTGGCCAGATCCTGGCCTTTGTCTGGCTTGGAGCACGTAGTAAAGTGGTACCACACTGAAACAGTCAATTAAACCTGCGTCCGATTAATATTTTAGAGGATAACGCCGGTTATGTCTGGGTAAGGTCTGGTATTTGCCCTCATCTGACTCGTACTTTCGCATTTTTCGCACACTTGTTGGCCAGATCCTGGGCTTTTTCTGGTTTGGATCACGTAGTAATGTGGTACCACACTGAAACAGTCAATTAAACCTGGGTCCGATTAATATTTTAGAGGATAACGCCGGTTATGTCTCGGGTAGGTCTGGGATTTGTCCACATCTGGCTCGTACTTTCGCATTTTTCGCATTCTTGTTGGCCGGATCCTGGCCTTTTTCTGGTTTGGATCACGTAGTAATGCGGTACCACACTAAAACAGTCAATTAAACCTGGTTGCGAATAACATTTTAGAGAATAACGCTGGTTATGTCTGGGATAGTTCTGGTATTTGCAATCATCTGGCTCATACATTCGCGTTTTTCGCATAGTTGTTGGCCAGATCCTGGGGTTTTTCTGGTTTGGATCCCGTAGAAATGTGGTTCCACACGGAAACAGTCAGTTAAACCTGGTTGCGATTAATATTTTAGAGAATAACGCCGGTTATATCTCGGTTAGGTCTGGTATTTGCCCTCATCTGGCTCGTACTTTCGGATTTTTCGCACACTTGTTGGCCAGATCCTGGACTTTTTCTGGCTTGGGCCACGTAGTAATGTGGTACCACACTGAAACAGTCAATTAAACCTGGGTCCGACTAATATTTTAGAGGATAACGCCGGTTATGTCTCGGGTAGGTCTGGGATTTGTCCACATCTGGCTCGTACTTTCGCATTTTTCGCACACTTGTGGGCCAGATCCTGGGCTTTTTCTGGTTTGGATCACGTAGTAATGTGGTACCACACTGAAACAGTCAATTAAACCTGGGTCCGATTAATATTTTAGAGGATAACGCCGGTTATGTCTCGGGTAGGTCTGGGATTTGTCCACATCTGGCTCGTAATTTCGCATTTTTCGCACACTTGTTGGCCAGATCCTGGGCTTTTTCTGGTTTGGATCACGTAGTAATGTGGTACCACACTGAAACAGTCAATTAAACCTGGTTGCGATTACTATTTTGGAGGATAACGCCGGTAATGTCTGGGTTAGGTCTGGTATTTGCCCTCATCTGGCTCGAACTTTCGCATTTTTCGCATACTTGTTGGCCAGATCCTGGCCTTTGTCTGGCTTGGAGCACGTAGTAAAGTGGTACCACACTGAAACAGTCAATTAAACCTGCGTCCGATTAATATATTAGAGGATAACGCCGGTTATGTCTGGGTAAGGTCTGGTATTTGCCCTCATCTGACTCGTACTTTCGCATTTTTCGCATACTTGTTGGCCAGATCCTGGACTATTTATGGCTTGGACTACGTAGTAATGTGGTAACACACTGAAACAGTCAATTAAACCTGGGTCCGATTAATATTTTAGAGGATAACGCCGGTTATGTCTCGGGTAGGTCTGGGATTTGTCCACATCTGGCTCGTACTTTCGCATTTTTCGCATACTTGTTGGCCAGATCCTGGACTATTTATGGCTTGGACTACGTAGTAATGTGGTAACACACTGAAACAGTCAATTAAACCTGGGTCCGATTACTATTTTACAGGATAACGCCGGTTATGTCTGGGTTAGGTCTGGTATTTGCCCTCATCTGGCTCGAACTTTCGCATTTTTCGCATACTTGTTGGCCAGATACTGGCCTTTTTCTGGCTTGGACCACGTAGTAATGTGGTAACGCACTGAAACAGTCAATTAAACCTGGGTCCGATTACTATTTTAGAGGATAACGCCGGTTATGTCTGGGATAGGTCTGGTATTTGCCCTCATCTGGCTCGAACTTTCGCACTTTTCGCATACTTGTTGGCCAGATCCTGGCCTTTGTCAGGCTTGGAGCACGTAGTAAAGTGGTACCACACTGAAACAGTCAATTAAACCTGCGTCCGATTAATATTTTAGAGGATAACGCCGGTTATGTCTGGGTTAGGTCTGGTATTTGCCCTCATCTGGCTCGTACTTTCGCATTTTTCGCATACTTGTTGGCCAGATCCTGGCTTTTTTCTGGTTTGGATCACGTAGAAACGCGGTACCACACCGAAACAGTCAATCAAACCTTGTTGCGATTACTATTTTGGAGGATAACGCCGGTTATGTCTGGGGTAGGTCTGGTATTTGCCCTCATCTGGCTCGTACTTTCGCGTTTTGGCGTAGTTGTTGGCCAGATCCTGGGATTTTTCTGGTTTGGATCCGGTAGTAATGTGGTTCCACACAGAAGCAGTCAATTAGACCAGGTTCCGATTAATATTTTAGAGGATAACGCCGGATCTGTCTCGGTTAGGTCTGCGATTTGCCCTCATCTGGCTCGAACTTTCGCATTTTTCGCATTCTTTTTGGCCAGATCCTGGCCTTTTTCTGGCTTGGACCACGTAATAATGTGGTACCAAACCGAAACAGTCAATTAAATCTGGTTGCGAATAACATTTTGGAGAATAACGCTGGTTATGTCTGGGATAGTTCTGGTATTTGCAATCATCTGGCTCATACATTTGCGTTTTTCGCATAGTTGTTGGCCAGATCCTGGGTTTTTTCTGGTTTGGATCCCGTAGTAATGTGGTTCCACACGGAAACAGTCAGTTAAACCTGGTTGCGATTAATATTTTAGAGGATAACGCCGGTTATGTCTCGGGTAGGTCTGGGATTTGTCCACATCTGGCTCGTACTTTCGCATTTTTCGCATTCTTGTTGGCCGGATCCTGGCCTTTTTCTGGTTTGGATCACGTAGTAATGCGGTACCACACTAAAACAGTCAATTAAACCTGGTTGCGATTAATATTTTAGAGGATAACGCCGGTTATGTCTGGGTTAGGTCTGGTATTTGCCCTCATCTGGCTCGTACTTTCGAATTTTTCGCATACTTGTTGGCCAGATCCTGGACTTTTTCTGGCTTGGACCACGTAGTAATGTGGTACCACACTGAAACTGTCAATTAAACCTGGGTCCGATTAATATTTTAGAGGATAACGCCGGTTATGTCTCGGGTAGGTCTGGGATTTGTCCACATCTGGCTCGTACTTTCGCATTTTTCGCACACTTGTTGGCCAGATCCTGGGCTTTTTCTGGTTTGGATCACGTAGTAATGTGGTACCACACTGAAACAGTCAATTAAACCTGGGTCCGATTAATATTTTAGAGGATAACGCCGGTTATGTCTCGG
Source organism: Colletes latitarsis (assembly GCF_051014445.1). Taxonomy (NCBI): domain Eukaryota; kingdom Metazoa; phylum Arthropoda; class Insecta; order Hymenoptera; family Colletidae; genus Colletes; species Colletes latitarsis. The sequence continues at coordinate 10,828,201 of NC_135136.1, forward strand.
GTAGGTCTGGGATTTGTCCACATCTGGCTCGTACTTTCGCATTTTTCGCATTCTTGTTGGCCGGATCCTGGCCTTTTTCTGGTTTGGATCACGTAGTAATGCCGTACCACACTAAAACAGTCAATTAAACCTGGTTGCGAATAACATTTTAGAGAATAACGCTGGTTATGTCTGGGATAGTTCTGGTATTTGCAATCATCTGGCTCATACATTCGCGTTTTTCGCATAGTAGTTGGCCAGATCCTGGGGTTTTTCTGGTTTGGATCCCGTAGAAATGTGGTTCCACACGGAAACAGACAGTTAAACCTGGTTGCGATTAATATTTTAGAGAATAACGCCGGTTATATCTCGGTTAGGTCTGGTATTTGCCCTCATCTGGCTCGTACTTTCGGATTTTTCGCACACTTGTTGGCCAGATCCTGGACTTTTTCTGGCTTGGGCCACGTAGTAATGTGGTACCACACTGAAACAGTCAATTAAACCTGGGTCCGACTAATATTTTAGAGGATAACGCCGGTTATGTCTCGGGTAGGTCTGGGATTTGTCCACATCTGGCTCGTACTTTCGCATTTTTCGCACACTTGTGGGCCAGATCCTGGGCTTTTTCTGGTTTGGATCACGTAGTAATGTGGTACCACACTGAAACAGTCAATTAAACCTGGGTCCGATTAATATTTTAGAGGATAACGCCGGTTATGTCTCGGGTAGGTCTGCGATTTGTCCACATCTGGCTCGTAATTTCGCATTTTTCGCACACTTGTTGGCCAGATCCTGGGCTTTTTCTGGTTTGGATCACGTAGTAATGTGGTACCACACTGAAACAGTCAATTAAACCTGGGTCCGATTAATATTTTAGAGGATAACGCCGGTTATGTCTCGGGTAGGTCTGCGATTTGCCCTCATCTGGCTCGTACTTTCGCATTTTTCGCATACTTGTTGGCCAGATCCTGGCTTTTTTCTGGTTTGGATCACGTAGTAACGCGGTTCCACGCGGAAACAGTCAGTTAAACCTGGTTGCGATTAATATTTTAGAGAATAACGCCGGTTATATCTCGGTTAGGTCTGGTATTTGCCCTTATCTGGCTCGTACTTTCGCATTTTTGGCATACTTGTTGGCCAGATCCTGGAGTTTTTCTGGCTTGGACCACGTAGTAATGGGGTACCGCACTGAAACAGTCAATGAAACCTGGGTCCGATTAATATTTTAGAGGATAATGCCGGTTATGTCTGGGTAAGGTCTGGTATTTGCCCTCATCTGACTCGTACTTTCGCATTTTTCGCATACTTGTTGGCCAGATCCTGGACTATTTATGGCTTGGACCACGTAGTAATGTGGTAACACACTGAAACAGTCAATTAAACCTGGGTCCGATTACTATTTTAGAGGATAACGCCGGTTATATCTGGGTTAGGTCTGGTATTTGCCCTCATCTGGCTCGAACTTTCGCATCTTTCGCATACTTGTTGGCCAGATCCTGGCCTTTGTCTGGCTTGGAGCACGTAGTAACGCGGTACCACACCGAAACAGTCAATTAAACCTGGTTGCGATTACTATTTTGGAGGATAACGCCGGTAATGTCTGGGTTAGGTCTGGTATTTGCCCTCATCTGGCTCGAACTTTCGCATTTTTCGCATACTTGTTGGTCAGATCCTGGCCTTTGTCTGGCTTGGAGCACGTAGTAAAGTGGTACCACACTGAAACAGTCAATTAAACCTGCGTCCGATTAATATTTTAGAGGATAACGCCGGTTATGTCTGGGTAAGGTCTGGTATTTGCCCTCATCTGACTCGTACTTTCGCATTTTTCGCGTACTTGTTGGTCAGATCCTGGACTATTTATGGCTTGGACAACGTAGTAATGTGGTAACACACTGAAACAGTCAATTAAACCTGGGTCCGATTACTATTTTACAGGATAACGCCGGTTATGTCTGGGTTAGGTCTGGTATTTGCCCTCATCTGGCCCGAACTTTCGCATTTTTCGCATACTTGTTGGCCAGATCCTGGCCTTTGTCTGGCTTGGAGCACGTAGTAACGCGGTACCACACCGAAACAGTCAATTAAACCTGGTTGCGATTACTGTTTTGGAAGATAACGCCGGTAATGTCTGGGTTAGGTCTGGTATTTGCCCTCATATGGCTCGAGCTTTCGCATTTTTCGCATACTTGTTGGCCAGATCCTGGCCTTTGTCTGGCTTGGAGCACGTAGTAAAGTGGTACCACACTGAAACAGTCAATTAAACCTGCGTCCGATTAATATTTTAGAGGATAACGCCGGTTATGTCTAGGTTAGGTCTGTTATTTGCGTTCATCTGGCTCGTACTTTCGCATTTTTCGCATACTTGTTGGCCAGATCCTGGCTTTTTTCTGGTTTGGATCACGTAGTAACGCGGTACCACACTAAAACAGTCATTTAAACCTGGTTGCGATTAATATTTTAGAGGATAACGCCGGTTATGTCTGGGTTAGGTCTGGTATTTGCACTAATCTGGCTCGTACTTTCGCTTTTTTGGCATACTTGTTGGCCAGATACTGGGCTTTTTCTGGCTTGGACCACGTAGTAATGTGGTGCCACACTGAAACAGTCAATTAAACCTGGGTCCGATTAATATTTTAGAGGATAACGCCGGTTATGTCTCGGGTAGGTCTGGGATTTGTCCACATCTGGCTCGTACTTTCGCATTTTTCGCATTCTTGTTGGCCGGATCCTGGCCATTTTCTGGTTTGGATCACGTAGTAATGCGGTACCACACCGAAACAGGCAATTAAACCTGGTTGCGATTACTACTTTGGAGGATAACGCCGGTTGTGTCTGGTGTAGGTCTGGTATTTGCCCTCATCTGGCTCGTACTTTCGCGTTTTCGCATAGTTGTTGGCCAGATCCTGGGATTTTTCTGGTTTGGATCCCGTAGCAATGTGGTTCCACACCGAAACGGTCAACTAAACCTGGCTGCGATTAATATTTTAGAGGATAACGCCGGTAATGTCTGGGTTAGGTCTGGTATTTGCCCTCATCTGGCTCGTACTTTCACATTTTTCCCATACTTGTTGGCCAGATCCTGGCCTTCTTCTGGCTTGGACCAAGTAGTAATGCGGGACCACACTAAAACAGTCAAATAAACCTGGTTGCGATTAATATTTTAGAGGATAACGCCGGTTATGTCTGGGTTAGGTCTGGTATTTGCACCCATCTGGCTCGTACTTTCGCATTTTTCGCATACTTGTTGGCCAGATATTGGGCTTTTTCTGGTTTGGATCACGTAGTAATGTGGTACCACACTGAAACAGTCAGTAGAAGCTGGTTCCGATAAGTATTTTATAGGATAACGCTGGTTATGTCTGGGTTAGTTCTGGTATTTGCTATCATCTGGCACATACCTTCAAGTTTTTCGCATACTTGTTAGCAGGATCCTGGCCTTTTGCTGGTTTGGATCACGTAATAATGTGGGACCACACTAAAACAGTCAACTAAACCTGGTTGCGATTAATATTTTAGAGGATAACGCTGGTTATGTTTGGGTTAGGTCTGGTATTTGCCCTCATCTGGCTTGTACATTCGCATTTTTCGCATACTTGTTGGCCAGATCCTGGCCTTCTTCTGGCTTGGACCACGTAGTAAAGTGGTACCACAACGAAACAGTCAATTAAACCAGGTTCCGATTAATATTTTAGAGGATAACGCCGTTTCTGTCTCGGTTAGGTCTGGGATTTGCCCTCATCTGGCTCGTACTTTCGCATTTTTCGCATTCTTTTTGGCCAGATCCTGGACTTTTTCTGGCTTGGACCACGTAGTAATGTGGTACCACACTGAAACAGTCAATTAAACCTGGGTCCGATTAATATTTTAGAGGATAACGCCGGTTATGTCTCGGGTAGGTCTGGGATTTGTCCACACCTGGCTCGTACTTTCGCATTTTTCGCATACTTGTTGGCAGGATCCTGGCCTTTTGCTGGTTTGGATCCCGTAGTAATGTGGGACCACACTAAAACAGTCAATTAAACCTGGTTGCGATTAATATTTTAGAGGATAACGCCGGTTATGTCTGGGTTAGGTCTGGTATTTGCCCTCATCTGGCTCGTACTTTCGCATTTTTCGCATACTTGTTGGCCAGATCATGGCTTTTTTCTGGTTTGGATCACGTAATAATGTGGTACCAAACCGAAACAGTCAATTAAATCTGGTTGCGAATAATATTTTGGAGAATAACGCTGGTTATGTCTGGGATAGTTCTGGTATTTGCAATCATCTGGCTCATACATTCGCGTTTTTCGCATAGTTGTTGGCCAGATCCTGGGTTTTTTCTGGTTTGGATCCCGTAGTAATGTGGTTCCACACGGAAGCAGTCAGTTAAACCTGGTTGCATATAATATTCTATAGAATAACGCCGGTTATATCTCGGGTAGGTCTGGGATTTGTCCACATCTGGCTCGTACTTTCGCATTTTTCGCATTCTTGTTGGCCGGATCCTGGCATTTTTCTGGTTTGGATCACGTAGTAATGCGGTACCACACTGAAACAGGCAATTAAACCTGGGTCCGATTAATGTTTTAGAGGATAAAGCCGGTTATGTCTCGGGTAGGTCTGGGATTTGTCCACATCTGGCTCGTACTTTCGCATTTTTCGCATTCTTGTTGGCCGGATCCTGGCCATTCTCTGGTTTGGATCACGTAGTAATGCGGTACCACACCGAAACAGGCAATTAAACCTGGTTGCGGTTACTACTTTGGAGGATAACGCCGGTTATGTCTGGTGTAGGTCTGGTATTTGCCCTCATCTGGCTCGTACTTTCGCGTTTTCGCATAGTTGTTGGCCAGATCCTGGGATTTTTCTGGTTTGGATCCCGTAGTAATGTGGTTCCACACCGAAACGGTCAACTAAACCTGGCTGCGATTAATATTTTAGAGGATAACGCCGGTAATGTCTGGGTTAGGTCTGGTATTTGCCCTCATCTGGCTCGTACTTTCACATTTTTCGCATACTTGTTGGCCAGATCCTGGCCTTCTTCTGGCTTGGACCAAGTAGTAATGCGGGACCACACTAAAACAGTCAAATAAACCTGGTTGCGATTAATATTTTAGAGGATAACGCCGGTTTTGTCTGGGTTAGGTCTGGTATTTGCACCCATCTGGCTCGTACTTTCGCATTTTTCGCATACTTGTTGGCCAGATATTGGGCTTTTTCTGGTTTGGATCACGTAGTAATGTGGTACCACACTGAAACAGTCAGTAGAAGCTGGTTCCGATAAGTATTTTATAGGATAACGCTCGTTATGTCTGGGATAGTTCTGGTATTTGCTATCATCTGGCACATACCTTCAAGTTTTTCGCATACTTGTTGGCAGGATCCTGGCCTTTTGCTGGTTTGGATCACGTAATAATGTGGGACCACACTAAAACAGTCAATTAAACCTGGTTGCGATTAATATTTTAGAGGATAACGCTGGTTATGTCTGGGTTAGGTCTGGTATTTGCCCTCATTTGGCTTGTACATTCGCATTTTTCGCATACTTATTGGCCAGATCCTGGCCTTCTTCTGGCTTGGACCACGTAGTAAAGTGGTACCACAACGAAACAGTCAATTAAACCAGGTTCCGATTAATATTTTAGAGGATAACGCCGGTTCTGTCTCGGTTAGGTCTGGGATTTGCCCTCATCTGGCTCGTACTTTCGCATTTTTCGCATTCTTTTTGGCCAGATCCTGGACTTTTTCTGGCTTGGACCACGTAGTAATGTGGTACCACACTGAAACAGTCAATTAAACCTGGGTCCGATTAATATTTTAGAGGATAACGCCGGTTATGTCTCGGGTAGGTCTGGGATTTGTCCACATCTGGCTCGTACTTTCGCATTTTTCGCATACTTGTTGGCAGGATCCTGGCCTTTTGCTGGTTTGGATCCCGTAGTAATGTGGGACCACACTAAAACAGTCAATAAAACCTGGTTGCGATTAATATTTTAGAGGATAACGCCGGTTATGTCTGGGTTAGGTCTGGTATTTGCCCTCATCTGGCTCGTACTTTCGCATTTTTCGCATACTTGTTGGCCAGATCATGGCTTTTTTCTGGTTTGGATCACGTAGTAACGCGGTACCACACCGAAACAGTCAATTAAACCTTGTTGCGATTACTATTTTGGAGGATAACGCCGGTTACGTCTGGGGTAGGTCTGGTATTTGCCCTCATTTGGCTCGTACTTTCGCGTTTTGGCGTAGTTGTTGGCCAGATCCTGGGATTTTTCTGGTTTGGATCCCGTAGTAATGTGGTTCCACACAGAAACAGTCAATTAAACCAGGTTCCGATTAAGATTTTAGAGGATAACGCCGGTTCTGTCTCGGTTAGGTCTGCGATTTGCCCTCTTCTGGCTCGAACTTTCGCATTTTTCGCATTCTTTTGGGCCAGATCCTGGCCTTTTTCTGGCTTGGACCACGTAATAATGTGGTACCAAACCGAAACAGTCAATTAAATCTGGTTGCGAATACTATTTTGGAGGATAACGCCGGTTATGTCTCGGGTAGGTCTGGGATTTGTCCACATCTGGCTCGTACTTTCACATTTTTCGCATTCTTGTTGCCGGATCCTCGCCTTTTTCTGGTTTGGATCACGTAGTAATGCGGTACCACACCGAAACAGTCAACTAAACCAGGTTCCGATTAATATTTTAGAGGTTAACGCCGGTTCTGTCTCGGTTAGGTCTGGGATTTGCCCTCATCTGGCTCGTACTTTCGCATTTTTCGCATACTTGTTGGCCAGATCCTGGCCTTTGTCTGGCTTGGAACACGTAGTAAAGTGGTACCACACTGAAACAGTCAATTAAACCTGGGTCCGATTAATATTTTAGAGGATAGCGCCGGTTATGTCTGGGTTAGGTCTGGTATTTGCCAGATCATTTCTGGTTTGGATCACGTAGTAACGCGGTACCACACCGAAACTGTCAATTAAACCTGGTTGCGATTACTATTTTGGAGGATAACGCCGGTTACGTCTGGGTTAGGTCTGGTATTTGCACTCATCTGGATCGTACTTTCGCATTTTTCGCATACTTGTTGGCCAGACCCTGGGTTTCTTCAGGTTTGGATCCCGTAGTAATGTGGTTCCACACCGAAACGGTCAATTAAACCTGGGTCCGATTAATATTTTAGAGGATAACGCCGGTTATGTCTCGGTTAGGTCTGGTATTTGCCCTTATCTGGCTCGTACTTTCGCATTTTTGGCATACTTGTTGGCCAGATCCTGGAGTTTTTCTGGCTTGGACCACGTAGTAATGTGGTACCGCACTGAAACAGTCAATGAAACCTGGGTCCGATTAATATTTTAGAGGATAATGCCGGTTATGTCTCGGGTAGGTCTGGGATTTGTCGACATCTGGCTCGTACTTTCGCATTTTTCGCACACCTGTTGGCCAGATATTGGGCTTTTTCTGGTTTGGATCACGTAGTAATGTGGTACCACACTGAAACAGTCAGTAGAAGCTGGTTCCGATAAGTATTTTATAGGATAACGCTCGTTATGTCTGGGATAGTTCTGGTATTTGCTATCATCTGGCACATACCTTCAAGTTTTTCGCATACTTGTTGGCAGGATCCTGGCCTTTTGCTGGTTTGGATCACGTAATAATGTGGGACCACACTAAAACAGTCAATTAAACCTGGTTGCGATTAATATTTTAGAGGATAACGCTGGTTATGTCTGGGTTAGGTCTGGTATTTGCCCTCATCTGGCTTGTACATTCGCATTTTTCGCATACTTATTGGCCAGATCCTGGCCTTCTTCTGGCTTGGACCACGTAGTAAAGTGGTACCACAACGAAACAGTCAATTAAACCAGGTTCCGATTAATATTTTAGAGGATAACGCCGGTTCTGTCTCGGTTAGGTCTGGGATTTGCCCTCATCTGGCTCGTACTTTCGCATTTTTCGCATTCTTTTTGGCCAGATCCTGGACTTTTTCTGGCTTGGACCACGTAGTAATGTGGTACCACACTGAAACAGTCAATTAAACCTGGGTCCGATTAATATTTTAGAGGATAACGCCGGTTATGTCTCGGGTAGGTCTGGGATTTGTCCACATCTGGCTCGTACTTTCGCATTTTTCGCATACTTGTTGGCAGGATCCTGGCCTTTTGCTGGTTTGGATCCCGTAGTAATGTGGGACCACACTAAAACAGTCAATAAAACCTGGTTGCGATTAATATTTTAGAGGATAACGCCGGTTATGTCTGGGTTAGGTCTGGTATTTGCCCTCATCTGGCTCGTACTTTCGCATTTTTCGCATACTTGTTGGCCAGATCATGGCTTTTTTCTGGTTTGGATCACGTAGTAACGCGGTACCACACCGAAACAGTCAATTAAACCTTGTTGCGATTACTATTTTGGAGGATAACGCCGGTTACGTCTGGGGTAGGTCTGGTATTTGCCCTCATCTGGCTCGTACTTTCGCGTTTTGGCGTAGTTGTTGGCCAGATCATGGCTTTTTTCTGGTTTGGATCACGTAATAATGTGGTACCAAACCGAAACAGTCAATTAAATCTGGTTGCGAATAATATTTTGGAGAATAACGCTGGTTATGTCTGGGATAGTTCTGGTATTTGCAATCATCTGGCTCATACATTCGCGTTTTTCGCATAGTTGTTGGCCAGATCCTGGGTTTTTTCTGGTTTGGATCCCGTAGTAATGTGGTTCCACACGGAAGCAGTCAGTTAAACCTGGTTGCAAATAATATTCTATAGAATAACGCCGGTTATATCTCGGGTAGGTCTGGGATTTGTCCACATCTGGCTCGTACTTTCGCATTTTTCGCATTCTTGTTGGCCGGATCCTGGCATTTTTCTGGTTTGGATCACGTAGTAATGCGGTACCACACTGAAACAGGCAATTAAACCTGGGTCCGATTAATATTTTAGAGGATAAAGCCGGTTATGTCTCGGGTAGGTCTGGGATTTGTCCATATCTGGCTCGTACTTTCGCATTTTTCGCATTCTTGTTGGCCGGATCCTGGCCATTCTCTGGTTTGGATCACGTAGTAATGCGGTACCACACCGAAACAGGCAATTAAACCTGGTTGCGGTTACTACTTTGGAGGATAACGCCGGTTATGTCTGGTGTAGGTCTGGTATTTGCCCTCATCTGGCTCGTACTTTCGCGTTTTCGCATAGTTGTTGGCCAGATCCTGGGATTTTTCTGGTTTGGATCCCGTAGTAATGTGGTTCCACACCGAAACGGTCAACTAAACCTGGCTGCGATTAATATTTTAGAGGATAACGCCGGTAATGTCTGGGTTAGGTCTGGTATTTGCCCTCATCTGGCTCGTACTTTCACATTTTTCGCATACTTGTTGGCCAGATCCTGGCCTTCTTCTGGCTTGGACCAAGTAGTAATGCGGGACCACACTAAAACAGTCAAATAAACCTGGTTGCGATTAATATTTTAGAGGATAACGCCGGTTTTGTCTGGGTTAGGTCTGGTATTTGCACCCATCTGGCTCGTACTTTCGCATTTTTCGCATACTTGTTGGCCAGATATTGGGCTTTTTCTGGTTTGGATCACGTAGTAATGTGGTACCACACTGAAACAGTCAGTAGAAGCTGGTTCCGATAAGTATTTTATAGGATAACGCTCGTTATGTCTGGGATAGTTCTGGTATTTGCTATCATCTGGCACATACCTTCAAGTTTTTCGCATACTTGTTGGCAGGTTCCTGGCCTTTTGCTGGTTTGGATCACGTAATAATGTGGGACCACACTAAAACAGTCAATTAAACCTGGTTGCGATTAATATTTTAGAGGATAACGCTGGTTATGTCTGGGTTAGGTCTGGTATTTGCCCTCATCTGGCTTGTACATTCGCATTTTTCGCATACTTATTGGCCAGATCCTGGCCTTCTTCTGGCTTGGACCACGTAGTAAAGTGGTACCACAACGAAACAGTCAATTAAACCAGGTTCCGATTAATATTTTAGAGGATAACGCCGGTTCTGTCTCGGTTAGGTGTGGGATTTGCCCTCATCTGGCTCGTACTTTCGCATTTTTCGCATTCTTTTTGGCCAGATCCTGGACTTTTTCTGGCTTGGACCACGTAGTAATGTGGTACCACACTGAAACAGTCAATTAAACCTGGGTCCGATTAATATTTTAGAGGATAACGCCGGTTATGTCTCGGGTAGGTCTGGGATTTGTCCACATCTGGCTCGTACTTTCGCATTTTTCGCATACTTGTTGGCAGGATCCTGGCCTTTTGCTGGTTTGGATCCCGTAGTAATGTGGGACCACACTAAAACAGTCAATAAAACCTGGTTGCGATTAATATTTTAGAGGATAACGCCGGTTATGTCTGGGTTAGGTCTGGTATTTGCCCTCATCTGGCTCGTACTTTCGCATTTTTCGCATACTTGTTGGCCAGATCATGGCTTTTTTCTGGTTTGGATCACGTAGTAACGCGGTACCACACCGAAACAGTCAATTAAACCTTGTTGCGATTACTATTTTGGAGGATAACGCCGGTTACGTCTGGGGTAGGTCTGGTATTTGCCCTCATCTGGCTCGTACTTTCGCGTTTTGGCGTAGTTGTTGGCCAGATCCTGGGATTTTTCTGGTTTGGATCCCGTAGTAATGTGGTTCCACACAGAAACAGTCAATTAAACCAGGTTCCGATTAAGATTTTAGAGGATAACGCCGGTTCTGTCTCGGTTAGGTCTGCGATTTGCCCTCTTCTGGCTCGAACTTTCGCATTTTTCGCATTCTTTTGGGCCAGATCCTGGCCTTTTTCTGGCTTGGACCACGTAATAATGTGGTACCAAACCGAAACAGTCAATTAAATCTGGTTGCGAATACTATTTTGGAGGATAACGCCGGTTATGTCTCGGGTAGGTCTGGGATTTGTCCACATCTGGCTCGTACTTTCACATTTTTCGCATTCTTGTTGCCGGATCCTCGCCTTTTTCTGGTTTGGATCACGTAGTAATGCGGTACCACACCGAAACAGTCAACTAAACCAGGTTCCGATTAATATTTTAGAGGTTAACGCCGGTTCTGTCTCGGTTAGGTCTGGGATTTGCCCTCATCTGGCTCGTACTTTCGCATTTTTCGCATACTTGTTGGCCAGATCCTGGCCTTTGTCTGGCTTGGAACACGTAGTAAAGTGGTACCACACTGAAACAGTCAATTAAACCTGGGTCCGATTAATATTTTAGAGGATAGCGCCGGTTATGTCTGGGTTAGGTCTGGTATTTGCCAGATCATTTCTGGTTTGGATCACGTAGTAACGCGGTACCACACCGAAACTGTCAATTAAACCTGGTTGCGATTACTATTTTGGAGGATAACGCCGGTTACGTCTGGGTTAGGTCTGGTATTTGCACTCATCTGGATCGTACTTTCGCATTTTTCGCATACTTGTTGGCCAGACCCTGGGTTTCTTCAGGTTTGGATCCCGTAGTAATGTGGTTCCACACCGAAACGGTCAATTAAACCTGGGTCCGATTAATATTTTAGAGGATAACGCCGGTTATGTCTCGGTTAGGTCTGGTATTTGCCCTTATCTGGCTCGTACTTTCGCATTTTTGGCATACTTGTTGGCCAGATCCTGGAGTTTTTCTGGCTTGGACCACGTAGTAATGTGGTACCGCACTGAAACAGTCAATGAAACCTGGGTCCGATTAATATTTTAGAGGATAATGCCGGTTATGTCTCGGGTAGGTCTGGGATTTGTCGACATCTGGCTCGTACTTTCGCATTTTTCGCACACCTGTTGGCCAGATATTGGGCTTTTTCTGGTTTGGATCACGTAGTAATGTGGTACCACACTGAAACAGTCAGTAGAAGCTGGTTCCGATAAGTATTTTATAGGATAACGCTCGTTATGTCTGGGATAGTTCTGGTATTTGCTATCATCTGGCACATACCTTCAAGTTTTTCGCATACTTGTTGGCAGGATCCTGGCCTTTTGCTGGTTTGGATCACGTAATAATGTGGGACCACACTAAAACAGTCAATTAAACCTGGTTGCGATTAATATTTTAGAGGATAACGCTGGTTATGTCTGGGTTAGGTCTGGTATTTGCCCTCATCTGGCTTGTACATTCGCATTTTTCGCATACTTATTGGCCAGATCCTGGCCTTCTTCTGGCTTGGACCACGTAGTAAAGTGGTACCACAACGAAACAGTCAATTAAACCAGGTTCCGATTAATATTTTAGAGGATAACGCCGGTTCTGTCTCGGTTAGGTCTGGGATTTGCCCTCATCTGGCTCGTACTTTCGCATTTTTCGCATTCTTTTTGGCCAGATCCTGGACTTTTTCTGGCTTGGACCACGTAGTAATGTGGTACCACACTGAAACAGTCAATTAAACCTGGGTCCGATTAATATTTTAGAGGATAACGCCGGTTATGTCTCGGGTAGGTCTGGGATTTGTCCACATCTGGCTCGTACTTTCGCATTTTTCGCATACTTGTTGGCAGGATCCTGGCCTTTTGCTGGTTTGGATCCCGTAGTAATGTGGGACCACACTAAAACAGTCAATAAAACCTGGTTGCGATTAATATTTTAGAGGATAACGCCGGTTATGTCTGGGTTAGGTCTGGTATTTGCCCTCATCTGGCTCGTACTTTCGCATTTTTCGCATACTTGTTGGCCAGATCATGGCTTTTTTCTGGTTTGGATCACGTAGTAACGCGGTACCACACCGAAACAGTCAATTAAACCTTGTTGCGATTACTATTTTGGAGGATAACGCCGGTTATGTCTGGGGTAGGTCTGGTATTTGCCCTCATCTGGCTCGTACTTTCGCGTTTTGGCGTAGTTGTTGGCCAGATCCTGGGATTTTTCTGGTTTGGATCCCGTAGTAATGTGGTTCCACACAGAAACAGTCAATTAAACCAGGTTCCGATTAAGATTTTAGAGGATAACGCCGGTTCTGTCTCGGTTAGGTCTGCGATTTGCCCTCTTCTGGCTCGAACTTTCGCATTTTTCGCATTCTTTTGGGCCAGATCCTGGCCTTTTTCTGGCTTGGACCACGTAATAATGTGGTACCAAACCGAAACAGTCAATTAAATCTGGTTGCGAATACTATTTTGGAGGATAACGCCGGTTATGTCTCGGGTAGGTCTGGGATTTGTCCACATCTGGCTCGTACTTTCACATTTTTCGCATTCTTGTTGCCGGATCCTCGCCTTTTTCTGGTTTGGATCACGTAGTAATGCGGTACCACACCGAAACAGTCAACTAAACCAGGTTCCGATTAATATTTTAGAGGTTAACGCCGGTTCTGTCTCGGTTAGGTCTGGGATTTGCCCTCATCTGGCTCGTACTTTCGCATTTTTCGCATACTTGTTGGCCAGATCCTGGCCTTTGTCTGGCTTGGAACACGTAGTAAAGTGGTACCACACTGAAACAGTCAATTAAACCTGGGTCCGATTAATATTTTAGAGGATAGCGCCGGTTATGTCTGGGTTAGGTCTGGTATTTGCCAGATCATTTCTGGTTTGGATCACGTAGTAACGCGGTACCACACCGAAACTGTCAATTAAACCTGGTTGCGATTACTATTTTGGAGGATAACGCCGGTTACGTCTGGGTTAGGTCTGGTATTTGCACTCATCTGGATCGTACTTTCGCATTTTTCGCATACTTGTTGGCCAGACCCTGGGTTTCTTCAGGTTTGGATCCCGTAGTAATGTGGTTCCACACCGAAACGGTCAATTAAACCTGGGTCCGATTAATATTTTAGAGGATAACGCCGGTTATGTCTCGGTTAGGTCTGGTATTTGCCCTTATCTGGCTCGTACTTTCGCATTTTTGGCATACTTGTTGGCCAGATCCTGGAGTTTTTCTGGCTTGGACCACGTAGTAATGTGGTACCGCACTGAAACAGTCAATGAAACCTGGGTCCGATTAATATTTTAGAGGATAATGCCGGTTATGTCTCGGGTAGGTCTGGGATTTGTCGACATCTGGCTCGTACTTTCGCATTTTTCGCACACCTGTTGGCCAGATCCTGGCCTTTTTCTGGTTTGGATCACGTAGTAATGTGGTAACATACTGAAACAGTCAATTAAACCTGGGTCCGATTACTATTTTAGAGGATAACGCCGGTTATGTCTGGGTTAGGTCTGGTATTTGCCCTCATCTGGCTCGAACTTTCGCATTTTTCGCATACTTGTTGGCCAGATCCTGGCCTCTGTCTGGCTTGGAGCACGTAGTAACGCGGTACCACACCGAAACAGTCAATTAAACCTGGTTGCGATTACTATTTTGGAGGATAACGCCGGTAATGTCTGGGTTAGGTCTGGTATTTGCCCTCATCTAGCTCGAACTTTCGCATTTTTCGCATACTTGTTGGCCAGATCCTGGCCTTTGTCTGGCTTGGAGCACGTAGTAAAGTGGTACCACACTGAAACAGTCAATTAAACCTGGGTCCGATTAATATTTTAGAGGATAAAGCCGGTTATGTCTCGGGTAGGTCTGGGATTTGTCCACATCTGGCTCGTACTTTCGCATTTTTCGCATTCTTGTTGGCCAGATCCTGGCCATTCTCTGGTTTGGATCACGTAGTAATGCGGTACCACACCGAAACAGGCAATTAAACCTGGTTGCGGTTACTACTTTGGAGGATAACGCCGGTTATGTCTGGTGTAGGTCTGGTACTTGCCCTCATCTGGCTCGTACTTTCGCGTTTTCGCATAGTTGTTGGCCAGATCCTGCGATTTTTCTGGTTTGGATCCCGTAGTAATGTGGTTCCACACCGAAACGGTCAACTAAACCTGGCTGCGATTAATATTTTAGAGGATAACGCCGGTAATGTCTGGGTTAGGTCTGGTATTTGCCCTCATCTGGCTCGTACTTTCACATTTTTCGCATACTTGTTGGCCAGATCCTGGCCTTCTTCTGGCTTGGACCAAGTAGTAATGCGGGACCACACTAAAACAGTCAAATAAACCTGGTTGCGATTAATATTTTAGAGGATAACGCCGGTTATGTCTGGGTTAGGTCTGGTATTTGCACCCATCTGGCTCGTACTTTCGCATTTTTCGCATACTTGTTGGCCAGATATTGGGCTTTTTCTGGTTTGGATCACGTAGTAATGTGGTACCACACTGAAACAGTCAGTAGAAGCTGGTTCCGATAAGTATTTTATAGGATAACGCTGGTTATGTCTGGGTTAGTTCTGGTATTTGCTATCATCTGGCACATACCTTCAAGTTTTTCGCATACTTGTTGGCAGGATCCTGGCCTTTTGCTGGTTTGGATCACGTAATAATGTGGGACCACACTAAAACAGTCAATTAAACCTGGTTGCGATTAATATTTTAGAGGATAACGCTGGTTATGTCTGGGTTAGGTCTGGTATTTGCAATCATCTGGCTCGTACTTTCGCATTTTTCGCATTCTTTTTGGCCAGATCCTGGACTTTTTCTGGCTTGGACCACGTAGTAATGTGGTACCACACTGAAACAGTCAATTAAACCTGGGTCCGATTAATATTTTAGAGGATAACGCCGGTTATGTCTCGGGTAGGTCTGGGATTTGTCCACATCTGGCTCGTACTTTCGCATTTTTCGCATACTTGTTGGCAGGATCCTGGCCTTTTGCTGGTTTGGATCCCGTAGTAATGTGGGACCACACTAAAACAGTCAATAAAACCTGGTTGCGATTAATATTTTAGAGGATAACGCCGGTTATGTCTGGGTTAGGTCTGGTATTTGCCCTCATCTGGCTCGTACTTTCGGATTTTTCGCACACTTGTTGGCCAGATCCTGGACTTTTTCTGGCTCGGACCACGTAGTAATGTGGTACCACACTGAAACAGCCAATTAAACCAGGTTCCGATTAATATTTTAGAGGATAACGCCGGTTCTGTCTCGGTTAGGTCTGGGATTTGCCCTCATCTGGCTCGTACTTTCGCATTTTTCGCATACTTGTTGGCCAGATCCTGGCCTTTGTCTGGCTTGGAACACGTAGTAAAGTGGTACCACACTGAAACAGTCCATTAAACCTGGGTCCGATTAATATTTTAGAGGATAGCGCCGGTTATGTCTGGGTTAGGTCTGGTATTTGCCAGATCATTTCTGGTTTGGATCACGTAGTAACGCGGTACCACACCGAAACTGTCAATTAAACCTGGTTGCGATTACTATTTTGGAGGATAACGCCGGTTACGTCTGGGTTAGGTCTGGTATTTGCACTCATCTGGCTTGTACATTCGCATTTTTCGCATACTTATTGGCCAGATCCTGGCCTTCTTCTGGCTTGGACCACGTAGTAAAGTGGTACCACAACGAAACAGTCAATTAAACCTGGTTGCGATTAATATTTTAGAGGATAACGCCGGTTATGTCTGGGTTAGGTCTGGTATTTGCCCTCATCTGGCTTGTACATTCGCATTTTTCGCATACTTATTGGCCAGATCCTGGCCTTCTTCTGGCTTGGACCACGTAGTAAAGTGGTACCACAACGAAACAGTCAATTAAACCTGGTTGCGATTAATATTTTAGAGGATAACGCCGGTTATGTCTCGGGTAGGTCTGGGATTTGTCCACATCTGGCTCGTACTTTCGTATTTTTCGCATTCTTGTTGCCGGATCCTCGCCTTTTTCTGGTTTGGATCACGTAGTAATGCGGTACCACACCGAAACAGTCAACTAAACCTGGTTGCGATTAATATTTTAGAGGATAACGCCGGTTATGTCTCGGGTAGGTGTGGGATTTGTCCACATCTGGCTCGTACTTTCGCATTTTTCGCATTCTTGTTGCCGGATCATGGCCTTTTTCTGGTTTGGATCACGTAGTAATGCGGTACCACACCGAAACAGGCAATTAAACCTGGTTGCGATTAATATTTTAGAGGATAACGCTGGTTATGTCTGGGAAAGTTCTGGTATTTGCAATCATCTGGCTCGAACTTTCGCATGTTTCGCATACTTGTTGGCCAGATCCTGGCCTTTTTCTGGCTTGGACCAAGTAGTAATGTGGGACCACACTAAAACAGTCAACTAAACCTGGTTGCGATTAATATTTTAGAGGATAACGCCGGTTATGTCTCGGGTAGGTCTGGGATTTGTCCACATCTGGCTCGTACTTTCGCATTTTTCGCATTCTTGTTGCCGGATCATGGCCTTTTTCTGGTTTGGATCACGTAGTAATGCGGTACCACACCGAAACAGTCAACTAAACCTGGTTGCGATTAATATTTTAGAGGATAACGCCGGTTATGTCTGGGTTAGGTCTGGTATTTGCCCTCATCTGGCTCGAACTTTCGCATTTTTCGCATACTTGTTGGCCAGATCCTGGCCTTTTTCTGGCTTGGACCAAGTAGTAATGTGGGACCACACTAAAACAGTCAATTAAACCTGGTTGCGATTAATATTTTAGAGGATAACGCCGGTTATGTCTGGGTTAGGTCTGGTATTTGCCCTCATCTGGCTCGTACTTTCGCATTTTTCGCATACTTGTTGGCCATATCCTGGCCTTTGTCTGGCTTGGAGCACGTAGTATAGTGGTACCACACTGAAACAGTCAATTAAACCTGCGTCCGATTAATATTTTAGAGGATAACGCCGGTTATGTCTGGGTTAGGTCTGGTAGTTGCCCTCATCTGGCTCGTACTTTCGCATTTTTCGCATACTTGTTGGCCAGATCATGGCTTTTTTCTGGTTTGGATCACGTAGTAACGCGGTACCACACCGAAACAGTCAATTAAACCTTGTTGCGATTACTATTTTGGAGGATAACGCCGGTTATGTCTGGGGTAGGTCTGGTATTTGCCCTCATCTGGCTCGTACTTTCGCGTTTTGGCGTAGTTGTTGGCCAGATCCTGGGATTTTTCTCGTTTGGATCCCGTAGTAATGTGGTTCCACACAGAAACAGTCAATTAAACCAGGTTCCGATTAATATTTTAGAGGATAACGCCAGTTCTGTCTCGGTCAGGTCTGCGATTTGCCCTCATCTGGCTCGAACTTTCGCATTTTTCGCATTCTTTTTGGCCAGATCCTGGCCTTTTTCTGGCTTGGACCACGTAATAATGTGGTACCAAACCGAAACAGTCAATTAAATCTGGTTGCGAATAATATTTTGGAGAATAACGCTGGTTATGTCTGGGATAGTACTGGTATTTGCAATCATCTGGCTCATACATTCGCGTTTTTCGCATAGTTGTTGGCCAGATCCTGGGTTTTTTCTGGTTTGGATCCCGTAGTAATGTAGTTCCACACGGAAACAGTCAGTTAAACCTGGTTGCGATTAATATTTTAGAGAATAACGCCGGTTATATCTCGGTAAGGTCTGGTATTTGCCCTCATCTGGCTCGTACTTTCGGATTTTTCGCACACTTGTTGGCCAGATCCTGGACTTTTTCTGGCTTGGACCACGTAGTAATGTGGTACCACACTGAAACAGTCAATTAAACCTGGGTCCGATTAATATTTTAGAGGATATCGCCGGTTATGTCTCGGGTAGGTCTGGGATTTGTCCACATCTGGCTCGTACTTTCGCATTTTTCGCATGCTTGTTGGCCAGATCCTGGCCTTTTTCTGGCTTGGACCACGTAGTAAAGTGGTACCACACTGAAACAGTCAATTAAACCTGGGTCCGTTTAATATTTTAGAGGATAACGCCGGTTATGTCTGGGTTAGGTCTGGTATTTGCCCTCATCCGGCTCGTACTTTCGCATTTTTCGCATACTTGTTGGCCAGATCCTGGCTTTTTTCTGGTTTGGATCACGTAGTAACGCGGTACCACACCGAAACAGTCAATTAAAGCTGGTTGCGATTAATATTTTAGAGGATAACGGCGGTAATGTCCCGGTTAGGTCTGGTATTTGCCCTCATCTGGCTCGTACTTTCCCATTTTTCGCAAACTTGTTGACCAGATCCTGGCCTTTTTCTGGCTTGGACCAAGTAGTAATGTGGGACCACACTAAAACAGTCAATTAAACCTGGTTGCGATTAATATTTTAGAGGATAACGCCGGTTATGTCTGGGTTAGGTCTGGTATTTGCCCTCATCTGGCTCGTACATTCGCATTTTTCGCATACTTGTTGGCCAGATCCTGGGCTTTTTCTGGTTTGGATCACGTAGTAATGTGGTACCACACTGAAACAGTCAATTAAACCTGGGTCCGTTTAATATTTTATAGGATAACGCTGGTTATGTCAGGGTTAGTTCTGGTATTTGCTATCATCTGGCACATACCTTCGAGTTTTTCGCATACTTGTTGGCAGGATCCTGGCCTTTTTCTGGTTTGGATCACGTAGTAATGCGGTACCACACTGAAACAGTCAATTAAACCTGCGTCCGATTAATATTTTAGAGGATAACGCCGGTTATGTCTGGGTTAGGTCTGGTATTTGCCCTCATCTGGCTCGTACTTTCGCATTTTTCGCATACTTGTTGGCCAGACCCTGGGTTTCTTCAGGTTTGGATCCCGTAGTAATGTGGTTCCACGCCGAAACGGTCAAGTAAACCTGGCTGCGATTAATATTTTAGAGGAAAACGCCGGTAATGTCTGGGTTAGGTCTGGTATTTGCCCTCATCAGGCTCGTACTTTCACATTTTTCGCATACTTGTTGGCCAGGTCCTGGCCTTTTTCTGGCTTGGACCAAGTAGTAAAGTGGCACCACACTAAAACTGTCAATTAAACCTGGTTGCGATTAATATTTTAGAGGATAACGCCGGTTATGTCTGGGTTAGGTCTGGTATTTGCCCTCATCTGGCTCGTACTTTCGCATTTTTCCCATACTTGTTGGCCATATCCTGGGCTTTTTCTGGTTTGGATCACGTAGTAATGTGTTACCACACTGAAACAGTCAATTAAACCTGGTTGCGATTAATATTTTAGAGGATAACGCCGGTTATGTCTCGGGTAGGTCTGGGATTTGTCCACATCTGGCTCGTACTTTCGCATTTTTCGCATTCTTGTTGCCGGATCCTGGCCTTTTTCTGGTTTGGATCACGTAGTAATGCGGTACCACACCAAAACAGGCAATTAAACCTGGTTGCGATTAATATTTTAGAGGTTAACGCCGGTAATGTCTCTGGTAGGTCTGGGCTTTGTCCACATCTGGCTCGTACTTTCGCATTTTTCGCATTCTTGTTGGCCGGATCCTGGCCTTTTTCTGGCTTGGACCACGTAGTAGTGTGGTACCAAACCGAAACAGTCAATTAAATCTGGTTGCGAATAATATTTTAGAGGATAACGCTGGTTATGTCTGGGAAAGTTCTGGTATTTGCCCTCATCTGGCTCGTACTTTCGCATTTTTCGCATACTTGTTGGCCAGATCCTGGCCTTTGTCTGACTTGGAGCACGTAGTATAGTGGTACCACACTGAAACAGTCAATTAAACCTGCGTCCGATTAATATTTTAGGGGATAACGCCGGTTATGTCTGGGTTAGGTCTGGTATTTGCCCTCATCTGGCTCGTACTTTCGCATTTTTCGCATACTTGTTGGCCAGATCATTGCTTTTTTCTGGTTGGATCACGTAGTAACGCGGTACCACACCGAAACAGTCAATTAAATCTGGTTGCGAATAATATTTTGGAGAATAACGCTGGTTATGTCTGGGATAGTACTGGTATTTGCAATCATCTGGCTCATACATTCGCGTTTTTCGCATAGTTGTTGTCCAGATCCTGGGTTTTTTCTGGTTTGGATCCCGTAGTAATGTGGTTCCACACCGAAACGGTCAACTAAACCTGGCTGCGATTAATATTTTAGAGGAAAACGCCGGTAATGTCTGGGTTAGGTCTGGTATTTGCCCTCATCAGGCTCGTACTTTCACATTTTTCGCATACTTGTTGGCCAGGTCCTGGCCTTTTTCTGGCTTGGACCATGTAGTAAAGTGGGACCACACTAAAACTGTCAATTGAACCTGGTTGCGATTGATATTTTAGAGGATAACGCCGGTTATGCCTGGGTTAGGTCTGGTATTTGCCCTCATCTGGTTCGTACTTTCACATTTTTCGCATACTTGTTGGCCATATCCTGGGCTTTTTCTGGTTTGGATCACGTAGTAACGCGGTACCACACCGAAACTGTCAATTAAACCTGGTTGCGATTACTATTTTGGAGGATAACGCCGGTTACGTCTGGGTTAGGTCTGGTATTTGCACTCATCTGGCTCGTACTTTCGCATTTTTCGCATACTTGTTGGCCAGATCCTGGCCTTTGTCTGGCTTGGAGCACGTAGTATAGTGGTACCACACTGAAACAGTCAATTAAACCTGCGTCCGATTAATATTTTAGAGGATAACGCCGGTTATGTCTGGGTTAGTTCTGGTATTTGCTATCATCTGGCACATACCTTCGAGTTTTTCGCATACTTGTTGGCCAGATCGTGGGCTTTTTCTGGTTTGGATCACGTAGTAATGTGTTACCACACTGAAACAGTCAATTAAACCTGGTTGCGATTAATATTTTAGAGGATAACGCCGGTTATGTCTCGGGTAGGTCTGGGATTTGTCCGCATCTGGCTCGTACTTTCGCATTTTTCGCATTCTTGTTGGCCGGATCCTGGCCTTTTTCTGGTTTGGATCACGTAGTAATGCGGTACCACACCGAAACAGGCAATTAAACCTGGTTGCGATTAATATTTTAGAGGATAACGCCGGTTATGTCTCGGGTAGGTCTGGGATTTGTCCACATCTGGCTCGTACTTTCGCATTTTTCGCATTCTTTTTGGCCAGATCCTGGCCTTTTTATGGCTTGGACCACGTAGTAATGTGGTAACACACTGAAACAGTCAATTAAACCTGGGTCCGATTACTATTTTAGAAGATAACGCCGGTTATGTCTGGGTTAGGTCTGGTATTTGCCCTCATCTGGCTCGAACTTTCGCATTTTTCGCATACCTGTTGGCCAGATCCTGGCCTTTGTCTGGCTTGGAGCACGTAGTAACGCGGTACCTCACCGAAACAGTCAATTAAACCTGATTGCGATTACTATTTTGAAGGATAACGCCGGTAATGTCTGGGTTAGGTCTGGTATTTGCCCTCATCTGGCTCGTACTTTCGCGTTTTGGCGTAGTTGTTGGCCAGATCCTGGGATTTTTCTGGTTTGGATCCCGTAGTAATGTGGTTCCACACAGAAACAGTCAATTAAACCAGGTTCCGATTAATATTTTAGAGGATAACGCCGGTTCTGTCTCGGTCAGGTCTGCGATTTGCCCTCATCTGGCTCGAACTTTCGCATTTTTCGCATTCTTTTTGGCCAGATCCTGGCCTTTTTCTGGCTTGGACCACGTAATAATGTGGTACCAAACCGAAACAGTCAATTAAATCTGGTTGCGAATAATATTTTGGAGAATAACGCTGGTTATGTCTGGGATAGTACTGGTATTTGCAATCATCTGGCTCATACATTCGCGTTTTTCGCATAGTTGTTGGCCAGATCCTGGGTTTTTCCTGGTTTGGATCCCGTAGTAATGTAGTTCCACACGGAAACAGTCAGTTAAACCTGGTTGCGATTAATATTTTAGAGAATAACGCCGGTTATATCTCGGTTAGGTCTGGTATTTGCCCTCATCTGGCTCGTACTTTCAGATTTTTCGCACACTTGTTGGCCAGATCCTGGACTTTTTCTGACTTGGACCACGTAGTAATGTGGTACCACACTGAAACAGTCAATTAAACCTGGTCCGTTTAATATTTTAGAGGATAACGCCGGTTATGTCTGGGTTAGGTCTGGTATTTGCCCTCATCCGGCTCGTACTTTCGCATTTTTCGCATACTTGTTGACCAGATCCTGGCTTTTTTCTGGTTTGGATCACGTAGTAACGCGGTACCACACCGAAACTGTCAATTAAACCTGGTTGCGATTACTATTTTGGAGGATAACGCCGGTTACGTCTGGGTTAGGTCTGGTATTTGCACTCATCTGGCTCGTACTTTCGCATATTTCGCATACTTGTTGGCCAGATCCTGGGTTTCTTCAGGTTTGGATCCCGTAGTAATGTGGTTCCACACCGAAGCGGTCAACTAAACCTGGCTGCGATTAATATTTTAGAGGATAACGCCGGTAATGTCTGAGTTTTGTCTGGTATTTGCCCTCATCAGGCTCGTACTTTCACATTTTTCGCATACTTGTTGGCCAGATCCTGGCCTTTTCCTGGCTTGGACCAAGTAGTAATGTGGGACCACACTAAAACAGTCAATTAAACCTGGTTGCGATTAATATTTTAGAGGATAACGCCGGTTATGTCTGGGTTAGGTCTGGTATTTGCCCTCATCTGGCTCGTACTTTCGCATTTTTCGCATACTTGTTGGCCAGATACTGGGCTTTTTCTGGTTTGGATCACGTAGTAATGTGGTACCACACTGAAACAGTCAGTAGAAGCTGGTTCCGATAAGTATTTTATAGGATAACGCTGGTTATGTCTGGGTTAGTGCTGGTATTTGCTATCATCTGGCACATACCTTCGAGTTTTTCGCATACTTTTTGGCAGGATCCTGGCCATTTTCTGGTTTGGATCACGTAGTAATGCGGTACCACACCGAAACAGGCAATTAAACCTGGTTGCGATTAATATTTTAGAGGATAACGCCGGTCCTGTCTCGGTTACGTCCGGGATTTGCCCTCATCTGGCTCGTACTTTCGCATTTTTCGCATACTTGTTGGCCAGATCCTGGCCTTTGTCTGGCTTGGAGCACGTAGTAAAGTGGTACCACACTGAAACAGTCAATTAAACCTGGGTCCGATTAATATTTTAGAGGATAACGCCGGTTATGTCTGGGTTAGGTCTGGTATTTGCCAGATCATTTCTGGTTTGGATCACGTAGTAACGCGGTACCACACCGAAACTGTCAATTAAACCTGGTTGCGATTACTATTTTGGAGGATAACGCCGGTTACGTCTGGGTTAGGTCTGGTATTTGCACTCATCTGGCTCGTACTTTCGCATTTTTCGCATACTTGTTGGCCAGATCCTGGGTTTCTTCAGGTTTGGATCCCGTAGTAATGTGGTTCCACACCGTAACGGTCAACTAAACCTGGCTGCGATTAATATTTTAGAGGAAAACGCTGGTAATGTCTGGGTTAGGTCTGGTATTTGCCCTCATCAGGCTCGTACTTTCACATTTTTCGCATACTTGTTGGCCAGGTCCTGGCCTTTTTCTGGCTTGGACCAAGTAGTAAAGTGGGACCACACTAAAACTGTCAATTAAACCTGGTTGCGATTAATATTTTAGAGGATAACGCCGGTTTTGTCTGGGATAGTTCTGGTATTTGCAACCATCTGGCTCATACATTCGCGTTTTTCGCATAGTTGTTGGCCGGATCCTGGCCTTTTTCTGGTTTGGATCACGTAGTAATGCGGTACCACACCGAAACTGGCAATTAAACCTGATTGCGATTACTACTTTGGAGGATAACGTTATGTCAGGTGTAGGTCTGGTATTTGCCCTCATCTGGCTCGTACTTTCGCATTTTTCGCATACTTGTTGGCCAGATCCTGGCTTTTTTCTGGCTTGGACCACGTAGTAAAGTGGTACCACACTGAAACAGTCAATTAAACCTGGGTCCGTTTAATATTTTAGAGGATAACGCCGGTTATGTCTGGGTTAGGTCTGGTATTTGCCCTCATCAGGCTCGTACTTTCACATTTTTCGCATACTTGTTGACCAGATCCTGGCCTTTTCCTGGCTTGGACCAAGTAGTAATGTGGGACCACACTAAAACAGTCAATTAAACCTGGTTGCGATTAATATTTTAGAGGATAACGCCGGTGATGTCTGGGTTAGGTCTGGTATTTGCCCTCATCTGGCTCGTACTTTCGCATTTTTCGCATACTTGTTGGCCAGATACTGGGCTTTTTCTGGTTTGGATCACGTAGTAATGTGGTACCACACTGAAACAGTCAGTAGAAGCTGGTTCCGATAAGTATTTTATAGGATAACGCTGGTTATGTCTGGGTTAGTGCTGGTATTTGCTATCATCTGGCACATACCTTCGAGTTTTTCGCATACTTGTTGGCAGGATCCTGGCCTTTTGCTGGTTTGGATCCCGTAGTAATGTGGTTCCACACGGAAACAGTCAGTTAAACCTGGTTGCGATTAATATTTTAGAGAATAACGCCGGTTATATCTCGGTTAGGTCTGGTATTTGCCCTCATCTGGCTCGTACTTTCGCATTTTCTGCATACTTGTTGGCCAGATCCTGGACTTTTTCTGGCTTGGAACACGTAGTAATGTGGTACCACACTGAAACAGTCAATTAAACCTGGGTCCGATTAATATTTTAGAGGATAACGCCGGTTATGTCTGGGTTAGGTCTGGTATTTGCCCTCATCTGGCTCGTACTTTCGCATTTTTCGCATTCTCGTTGGCCGGATCCTGGCCTTTTTCTGGTTTGGATCACGTAGTAATGTGTTACCACACTGAAACAGTCAATTAAACCTGGTTGCGATTAATATTTTAGAGGATAACGCCGGTTATGTCTGGGTTAGGTCTGGTATTTGCCCTCATCTGGCTCGTACTTTCGCATTTTTCGCTTTCTCGTTGGCCGGATCCTGGCCTTTTTCTGGTTTGGATCACGTAGTAGTGTGGTACCAAACCGAAACAGTCAATTAAATCTGGTTGCGAATAATATTTTAGAGGATAACGCTGGTTATGTCTGGGAAAGTTCTGGTATTTGCAATCATCTGGCTCATACATTTGCTTTTTTCGCATAGTTGTTGGCCAGATCCTGGGTTTTTTCTGGTTTGGATCCCGTAGTAATGTCGTTCCACACGGAAACTGTCAGTTAAACCCGGTTGCGATTAATATTTTAGAGAATAACGCCGGTTATATCTCGATTAGGTCTGGTATTTGCCCTCATCTGGCTCGTACTTTCGCATTTTTCGCATACTTGTTGGCCATATCCTGGACTATTTATGGCTTGGATCACGTAGTAATGTGGTAACACACTGAAACAGTCAATTAAACCTGGGTCCGATTACTATTTTAGAAGATAACGCCGGTTATGTCTGGGTTAGGTCTGGTATTTGCCCTCATCTGGCTCGAACTTTCGCATTTTTCGCATACTTGTTGGCAGGATCCTGGCCTTTTGCTGGTTTGGATCCCGTAGTAATGTGGTTCCACACGGAAACAGTCAGTTACACCTGGTTGCGATTAATATTTTAGAGAATAACGCCGGTTATATCTCGGTTAGGTCTGGTATTTGCCCTCATCTGGCTCGTACTTTCGCATTTTCTGCATACTTGTGGGCCAGATCCTGGACTTTGTCTGGCTTGGAGCACGTAGTATAGTGGTACCACACTGAAACAGTCAATTAAACCTGCGTCCGATTAATATTTTAGAGGATAACGCCGGTTATGTCGGGGTTAGGTCTGGTATTTGCCCTCATCTGGCTCGTACTTTCGCATTTTTCGCATACTTGTTGGCCAGATCATGGCTTTTTTCTGGTTTGGATCACGTAGTAACGCGGTACCACACCGAAACAGTCAATTAAACCTTGTTGCGATTACTATTTTGGAGGATAACGCCGGTTATGTCTGGGGTAGGTCTGGTATTTGCCCTCATCTGGCTCGTACTTTCGCGTTTTGGCGTAGTTGTTGGCCAGATCCTGGGATTTTTCTGGTTTGGATCCCGTAGTAATGTGGTTCCACACAGAAACAGTCAATTAAACCAGGTTCCGATTAATATTTTAGAGGATAACGCCGGTTCTGTCTCGGTCAGGTCTGCGATTTGCCCTCATCTGGCTCGAACTTTCGCATTTTTCGCATTCTTTTTGGCCAGATCCTGGCCTTTTTCTGGCTTGGACCACGTAATAATGTGGTACCAAACCGAAACAGTCAATTAAATCTGGTTGCGAATAATATTTTGGAGAATAACGCTGGTTATGTCTGGGATAGTACTGGTATTTGCAATCATCTGGCTCATACATTCGCGTTTTTCGCACACTTGTTGGCCAGATCCTGGACTTTTTCTGACTTGGACCAAGTAGTAATGTGGTACCACACTGAAACAGTCAATTAAACCTGGGTCCGATTAATATTTTAGAGGATATCGCCGGTTATGTCTCGGGTAGGTCTGGGATTTGTCCACATCTGGCTCGTACTTTCGCATTTTTCGCATTCTTGATGGCCGGATCCTGGCCTTTTTCTGGCTTGGACCACGTAGTAAAGTGGTACCACACTGAAACAGTCAATTAAACCTGGGTCCGTTTAATATTTTAGAGGATAACGCCGGTTATGTCTGGGTTAGGTCTGGTTTTTGCCCTCATTCGGCTCGTACTTTCGCATTTTTCGCATACTTGTTGACCAGATCCTGGCTTTTTTCTGGTTTGGATCACGTAGTAACGCGGTACCACACCGAAACTGTCAATTAAACCTGGTTGCGATTACTATTTTGGAGGATAACGCCGGTTACGTCTGGGTTAGGTCTGGTATTTGCACTCATCTGGCTCGTACTTTCGCATATTTCGCATACTTGTTGGCCAGATCCTGGGTTTCTTCAGGTTTGGATCCCGTAGTAATGTGGTTCCACACCGAAGCGGTCAACTAAACCTGGCAGCGATTAATATTTTAGAGGATAACGCCGGTAATGTCTGAGTTTGGTCTGGTATTTGCCCTCATCAGGCTCGTACTTTCACATTTTTCGCATACTTGTTGACCAGATCCTGGCCTTTTCCTGGCTTGGACCAAGTAGTAATGTGGGACCACACTAAAACAGTCAATTAAACCTGGGTCCGATTAATATTTTAGAGGATATCGCCGGTTATGTCTCGGGTAGGTCTGGGATTTGTCCACATCTGGCTCGTACTTTCGCATTTTTCGCATTCTTGATGGCCGGATCCTGGCCTTTTTCTGGCTTGGACCACGTAGTAAAGTGGTACCACACTGAAACAGTCAATTAAACCTGGGTCCGTTTAATATTTTAGAGGATAACGCCGGTTATGTCTGGGTTAGGTCTAGTATTTGCCCTCATCCGGCTCGTACTTTCGCATTTTTCGCATACTTGTTGACCAGATCCTGGCTTTTTTCTGGTTTGGATCCCGTAGTAATGTGGTTCCACACCGAAGCGGTCAACTAAACCTGGCTGCGATTAATATTTTAGAGGATAACGCCGGTAATGTCTGAGTTTGGTCTGGTATTTGCCCTCATCTGGCTCGTACTTTCGCATTTTTCGCATACTTGTTGGCCAGATACTGGGCTTTTTCTGGTTTGGATCACGTAGTAATGTGGTACCACACTGAAACAGTCAGTAGAAGCTGGTTCCGATAAGTATTTTATAGGATAACGCTGGTTATGTCTGGGTTAGTGCTGGTATTTGCTATCATCTGGCACATACCTTCGAGTTTTTCGCATACTTTTTGGCAGGATCCTGGCCATTATCTGGTTTGGATCACGTAGTAATGCGGTACCACACCGAAACAGGCAATTAAACCTGGTTGCGATTAATATTTTAGAGGATAACGCCGGTCCTGTCTCGGTTACGTCCGGGATTTGCCCTCATCTGGCTCGTACTTTCGCATTTTTCGCATACTTGTTGGCCAGATCCTGGCCTTTGTCTGGCTTGGAGCACGTAGTAAAGTGGTACCACACTGAAACAGTCAATTAAACCTGGGTCCGATTAATTTTTAGAGGATAACGCCGGTTATGTCTGGGTTAGGTCTGGTATTTGCCAGATCATTTCTGGTTTGGATCACGTAGTAACGCGGTACCACACCGAAACTGTCAATTAAACCTGGTTGCGATTACTATTTTGGAGGATAACGCCGGTTACGTCTGGGTTAGGTCTGGTATTTGCACTCATCTGGCTCGTACTTTCGCATTTTTCGCATACTTGTTGGCCAGATCCTGGGTTTCTTCAGGTTTGGATCCCGTAGTAATGTGGTTCCACACCGTAACGGTCAACTAAACCTGGCTGCGATTAATATTTTAGAGGAAAACGCCGGTAATGTCTGGGTTAGGTCTGGTATTTGCCCTCATCAGGCTCGTCCTTTCACATTTTTCGCATACTTGTTGGCCAGGTCCTGGCCTTTTTCTGGCTTGGACCAAGTAGTAAAGTGGGACCACACTAAAACTGTCAATTAAACCTTGTTGCGATTAATATTTTAGAGGATAACGCCGGTTATGTCTGGGGTAGGTCTGATATTTGCCCTTATCTGGCTCGTACTTTTGCGTTTTCGCATAGTTGTTGGCCAGATCCTGGGATTCTTCTGGTTTGGATCCCGTAGTAATGTGGTTCCACACAGAAACAGTCAATTAAAGCTGGTTGCGATTAATATTTTAGAGGATAACGCCGGTTATGTCCCGGTTAGGTCTGGTATTTGCCCTCATCTGGCTCGTACTTTCGCGTTTTTCGCATACTTGTTGGCCAGATCCTGGACTTTTTCTGGCTTGGACCACGTAGTAATGTGGTTCCACACAGAAACAGTCAATTAAAGCTGGTTGCGATTAATATTTTAGAGGATAACGCCGGTTATGTCCCGGTCAGGTCTGGTATTTGCCCTCATCTGGCTCGTACTTTCGCGTTTTTCGCATACTTGTTGGCCAGATCCTGGACTTTTTCTGGCTTGGACCACGTAGTAATGTGGTACCACACTGAAACAGTCAATTAAACCTGGGTCCGATTAATATTTTAGAGGATAACGCCGGTTATGTCTCGGTTAGGTCTGGGATTTGTCCACATCTGGCTCGTACTTTCGCATTTTTCGCATTCTTGTTGGCCGGATCCTGGCCTTTTTCTGGTTTGGATCACGTAGTAAAGTGGTACAACACTGAAACGGTCAACTAAACCTGGCTGCGATTAATATTTTAGAGGATAACGCCGGTTATGTCTGGGTTAGGTCTGGTATTTGCCCTCATCTGGCTCGTACTTTCGCATTTTTCGCATACTTGTTGGCCAGATCCTGGCCTTTGTCTGGCTTGGAGCACGTAGTAAAGTGGTACCACACTGAAACAATCAATTAAACCTGGGTCCGATTAATATTTTAGAGGATAACGTCAGTTATGTCTGGGTTAGGTCTGGTATTTGCCCTCATCTGGCTCGTACTTTCGCATTTTTCGGTTTCTTTTTGACCAGATCCTGGCCTTTTTCTGGCTTGGTCCACGTAGTAATGTGGTACCAAACCGAAACAGTCAATTAAACCTGGTTGCGAATAATATTTTAGAGGATAACGCTGTTTATGTCTGGGATAGTTCTGGTATTTGCAATCATCTGGCCCATACTTTCGCGTTTTTCGCATACTTGTTGGCCAGATCCTGGTTTTTTTCTGGTTTGGATCACGTAGTAATGTGGTACCACACTGAAACAGTCAATTAAACCTGGTTGCGATTAATATTTTAGAGGATAACGCCGGTTATGACTCGGATAGGTCTGGGATTTGCACTCATCTGTCTCGTACATTCGCACTATTCGCATACTTTTTGGCCACATCCTGGGCTTTTTCTGGCTAGGATCACGTAGTAATGTGATCCCACACTGTCACTAAAAGCTGGTTCCGATTAGTATTTTAGAGGATAACGCCGGTTATGTCTGGGTTAGTTCTGGTATTTGCTATCATATGGCTCATACTTTCGTGTTTTTCGCATAGTTGTTGGCCAGATCCTGGGATTTTTCTGGTTTGTATCCCGTAGTAATGTGGTTCCACACCGAAACAGTCAATTAAACCTGGTTGCGATTAATATTTTAGAGGATAACGCCGGTTATGTCTCGGTTAGGTCTGGTATTTGCCCTCATCTGGCTCGTACTTTCGCATTTTTCGCATACTTGTTGGCCAGATCCTGGCCACTTTCTGGTTTGGATCACGTAGTAACGCTGTACCACAACGAAACAGTCAATTAAACCGGGTAGCGATTACTATTTTGGAGGATAACGCCGGTTATGTCTGGGTTAGGTCTGGGATTTGCCCTGATCTGGCTCGTACTTTCGCGTTTTTCGCATATTTGTTGGCCAGATCGTGGGTTTTTTCTCGTTTGGATCCCGCAGTAATGTGGCACCAAACTGAAACAGTCAATAGAAGCTGGTTCCGATAAGTATTTTGGAGGATAACGCTGGTTATGTCTGGGTTAGTTCTGGTACTTGCTATCATCTGGCTCGTACTTTCGCATTTTTCGCATACTTTTTGGCCAGATCCTGGCCGTTTTCTGGCTTGGACCACGTAGTAATGTGGTACCACACCGAAACAGTCAATTAAACCTGGTTGCGATTAATATTTTAGAGGATAACGCCGGTTATGTCTCGGTTAGGTCTGGTATTTGCCCTCATCTGGCTCGTACTTTCGTATTTTTCGCATACTTGTTGGCCAGATCCTGGGCTTTTTCTAGCTTGGATCACGTAGTAAGGTGGTCCCACACTGTCAATAAAAGCTGGTTGCGATTAGTATTTTAGAGGATAACGCCGGTTATGTCTAGGTTAGCTCTGGTATTTGCAATCATGTGGCTCATACTTTCGCGTTTTTCGCATACTTGTTGGTCAGATCCTGGCCACTTTCTGGATTGGATCACGTAGTAACGCGGTACCACACCGAAACAGTCAATTAAACCGGGTAGCGATTACTATTTTGGAGGATAACGCCGGTTATGTCTGGGTTAGGTCTGGGATTTGCCCTCATCTGGCTCGTACTTTCGCGTTTTTCGCATATTTGTTGGCCAGATCGTGGGTTTTTTCTGGCTTGGATCCCGTAGTAATGTGGTACCACACTGAAACAGTCAATGGAAGCAGGTTCCGATAAGTATTTTAGAGGATAACGCTGGTTATGTCTGGGTTAGTTCTGGTATTTGCTATCATCAGGCACATACTTTCGCATTTTTCGCATACTTGTTGGCCAGATCCTGTCCCTTTTCTGGTTTGGATCACGTAGTAATGTGGTACCACATTGAAACAGTCAATAGAAGCTGGTTCCGCTTAGTAATTTAGAGGATAACGCTGGTTATGCCTGGGATAGTTCTGGTATTTGCAATCATCTGGCTCATACTTTCGCGTTTTTCGCATACTTGTTGGCCAGATCCTGGGCTTTTCCTGGTTTGGATCACGTAGTAATGTGGTAGCACACTGGAACAGACAATTAAACCTGGTTGCGATTAATACTTTAGAGGAAACGCCGGTTATGTCTCGGGTAGGTCTGGGATTTGTCCACATCTGGCTTGTACTTTCGCATTTTTCGCATTCTTGTTGGCCAGATTCTGGCCTTCTTCTGGCTGGACCACGTAGTAAAGTGGTACCACACTGAAACAGTCAATTAAACCTGGTTACGATTAATATTTTAGAGGATAACGCCGGTTATGTCTCGGGTAGGTCTGGGATTTGTCCACATCTGGCTTGTACTTTCGCATTTTTCGCATTCTTGTTGGCCAGATTCTGGCCTTCTTCTGGCTGGGCCACTTAGTAAAGTGGTACCACACTGAAACAGTCAATTAAACCTGGTTACGATTAATATTTTAGAGGATAACGCTGGTTATGCCTGGGTTAGTTCTGGTATTTGCAATCATCTGGCTCATACTTTCGCGTTTTTCGCATACTTGTTGGCCAGATCCTGGGCTTTTCCTGGTTTGGATCACGTAGTAATGTGGTACCACACTGAAACAGTCAATAGAAGCTGGTTCCGATAAGTATTTTAGAGGATAACGCTGGCTATGTCTGGGTTAGTTCTGGTATTTCCTATCATCAGGCACATACTTTCGCGTTTTTCGCATACATGTTGGTCAGATCCTGGCCCTTTTCTGGTTTGGATCACTTAGTAATGTGGTACCACATTGAAACAGTCAATAGAAGCTGGTCCCGCTTAGTAATTTAGAGGATAACGCTGGTTATG
This sequence comes from Colletes latitarsis, assembly GCF_051014445.1. Lineage (NCBI taxonomy): Eukaryota > Metazoa > Arthropoda > Insecta > Hymenoptera > Colletidae > Colletes > Colletes latitarsis. Next base: position 10,860,936 of record NC_135136.1, read on the forward strand.
CCTGGGTTAGTTCTGGTATTTGCCCTCATCTGGCTCGTACTTTCGCGTTTTTCGCATATTTGTTGGCCAGATCCTGGGTTTATTCTGGTTTGGATCCCGTAGTAATGTGGTACCACACTGAAACAGTCAATTAAACCTGGTTGCGATTAATATTTTAGAGGATAACGCCAGTTATGTCTCGGTTAGGTATGTGATTTCCCCTCATCTGGCTCGTACTTTCGCATTTTTCGCATTCTTGTTGGCCAGATCCTGGCCTTTTTCTGGTTCGGATCACGTACCAATGCGGTACCACACCGAAACAGTAAATTAAACCTGGTTGCGATTAATATTTTAGAGGATAACGCCGGTAATGTCTCGGTTAGGTCTGGTATTTGCCCTCATCTGGCTCGTACTTTGGCATTTTTCGCATACTTGTTGGACAGATCCTGGCCTTCTTCTGGCTGGACCACGCAGTAAAGTGGTACCACACTGAAACAGTCAATTAAACCTGGTTGCGATTAATATTTTAGAGGATAACGCCGGTTATGTCTCGGTTAGGTCTGGGATTTGCCCTCATCTGGCTCGTACTTTCGCATTTTTCGCATACTTTTTGGCCAGATCCTGGCCGTTTTCTGGCTTGGACCACGTAGTAATGTGGTACCACACCGAAACAGTCAATTAAACCTGGTTGCGAATAATATTTTAGAGGATAACGCTGGTTATGTCTGGGATAGTTCTGGTATTTGCAATCATGTGGCTCACACTTTCGTGTTTTTCGCATAGTTTAGGCCAGATCCTGGGATTTTTCTGGTTTGGATCCCGTAGTAATGTGGTTCCACACCGAAACAGTCAATTAAACCTGGTTGCGATTAATATTTTAAGGATAACGCCGGTTATGTCTCGGTTAGGTCTGGCATTTGCCCTCATCTGGCTCGTACTTTCGCATTTTTCGCATACTTGTTGGCCAGATCCTGGCGTTTTTCTGGTTTGGATCACGTAGTAACGCGGTACCACACCGAAACAGTCAATTAAACCTGGTTGCGATTACTATTTTGGAGGATAGCGCCGGTTATGTCTGGGTTAGGTCTGGTATTTGCCCTCATCAGGCTCGTCCTTTCGCGTTTCTCGCATATTTGTTGGCCAGATCGTGGGTTTTTTCTCGTTTGGATCCCGCAGTAATGTGGTACCAAACTGATACAGTCAATAGAAGCCGGTTCCGATAAGTATTTTAGAGGATAACGCTGGTTATGTCTGGGTTAGTTCTGGTATTTGCTATCATCTGGCACATACATTCGCATTTTTCGCATTCTTGTTGGCCAGATCCTGGGCTTTTTCTGGCTTGGATCACGTAGTAATGTGGTCCCACACTGTCAATAAAAGCTGGTTCCGGTTAATAGTTTGGAGGATAACGCTGGTTATTTTTGGGTTAGTTCTGGTATTAGCAATCATCTGGCTCGTACTTTCGTATTTTTCGCATACTTGTTGGTCAGATCCTGGGCTTTTTCTGGCTTGGATCACGTAGTAATGTGGTCCCACACTGTCAATAAAAGCTGGTTCCGATTAGTATTTTAGAGGATAACGCCGGTTATGTCTAGGTTAGCTCTGGTATTTGCAATCATGTGTCTCATACTTTTGCGTTTTTCGCATACTTGTTGGCCAGATCCTGGCCACTTTCTGGTTTGGATCACGTAATAACGCGGTACCACACCGAAACAGTCAATTAAACCGGGTAGCGATTACTATTTTGGAGGATAACGCCGGTTATGTCTGGGTTAGGTCTGGGATTTGCCCTCATCTGGCTCGTACTTTCGCGTTTTTCGCATATTTGTTGGCCAGATCGTGGGTTTTTTCTGGCTTGGATCCCGTAGTAATGTGGTACCACACCGAAACAGTCAATTAAACCTGGTTGCGAATAATATTTTAGAGGATAACGCTGGTTATGTCTGGGACAGTTCTGGTATTTGCAATCATCTGGCACATACTTTCGCGTTTTTCGCATACTTGTTGGCCAGATCCTGGGCTTTTTCTGGTTTGGGTCACGTAGTAATGTGGTACCACACCGAAACAGTCAATAGAAGCTGGTTCTGCTTAGTAATTTAGAGGATAACGTTGGTTATGCCTGGGTTAGTTCTGGTATTTGCAATCATTTGGCTCGTACTTTCGCATTTTTCGCATTCTTGTTGGCCAGATCCTGGCCTTCTTCTGGCTGGACCACGTAGTAAAGTGGTACCACACTGAAACAGTCAATTAAACCTGGTTGCGAATAATATTTTAGAGGATAACGCTGGTTATGTCTGGGATAGTTCTGGTATTTGCAATCATCTGGCTCATACTTTCGCGTTTTTCGCATAGTTGTTGGCCAGATCCTGGGATTTTTCTGGTTTGGATCCCGTAGTAATGTGGTTCCACACCGAAACAGTCAATTAAACCTGGTTGCGATTAATATTTTAGAGGACAACGCCGGCAATGTCTCGGTTAGGTCTGGTATTTGCCCTCATCTGGCTCGTACTTTCTCATTTTTCGCATACTTGTTGGCCAGATCCTGACCTTCTTCTGGCTGGACCACGTAGTAAAGTGGTACCTCACTGAAACAGTCAATTGAACCTGGTTGCGATTAATATTTTAGAGGATAACGCCGGTTATGTCTCGGTTAGTTCTGGTATTAGCCCTCATCTGGCTCGTACTTTCGCATTTTTCGCATACTTGTTTGCCAGATCCTGGCCCTTTTCTGGTTTGGATCACGTAGTAACGCGGTACCACACCGAAACAGTCAATTAAACCTGGTTGCGAATAATATTTTAGAGGATAACGCTGGTTATGTCTGGGACAGTTCTGGTATTTGCAATCATCTGGCACATACTTTCGCGTTTTTCGCATACTTGTTGGCCAGATCCTGGGCTTTTTCTGGTTTGGGTCACGTAGTAATGTGGTACCACACCGAAACAGTCAATAGAAGCTGGTTCTGCTTAGTAATTTAGAGGATAACGTTGGTTATGCCTGGGTTAGTTCTGGTATTTGCAATCATTTGGCTCGTACTTTCGCATTTTTCGCATTCTTGTTGGCCAGATCCTGGCCTTCTTCTGGCTGGACCACGTAGTAAAGTGGTACCACACTGAAACAGTCAATTAAACCTGGTTGCGAATAATATTTTAGAGGATAACGCTGGTTATGTCTGGGATAGTTCTGGTATTTGCAATCATCTGGCTCATACTTTCGCGTTTTTCGCATAGTTGTTGGCCAGATCCTGGGATTTTTCTGGTTTGGATCCCGTAGTAATGTGGTTCCACACCGAAACAGTCAATTAAACCTGGTTGCGATTAATATTTTAGAGGACAACGCCGGCAATGTCTCGGTTAGGTCTGGTATTTGCCCTCATCTGGCTCGTACTTTCTCATTTTTCGCATACTTGTTGGCCAGATCCTGACCTTCTTCTGGCTGGACCACGTAGTAAAGTGGTACCTCACTGAAACAGTCAATTGAACCTGGTTGCGATTAATATTTTAGAGGATAACGCCGGTTATGTCTCGGTTAGTTCTGGTATTAGCCCTCATCTGGCTCGTACTTTCGCATTTTTCGCATACTTGTTTGCCAGATCCTGGCCCTTTTCTGGTTTGGATCACGTAGTAACGCGGTACCACACCGAAACAGTCAATTAAACCTGGTTGCGATTACTATTTTGGAGGATAACGCCGGTTATGTCTGGGTTAGGTCTGGTATTTGCCCTCATCAGGCTCGTCCTTTCGCGTTTTTCGCATACTTGTTGGCCAGATCCTGGCCTTTTTCTGGCTGGACCACGTAGTAAAGTGGTACCACACTGAAACAGTCAATTAAACCTGGTTGCGATTACTATTTTAGAGGATAACGCCGGTTATGTCTCGGTTAGGTCTGGGATTTGCCCTCATCTGGCTCGTACTTTCTCATTTTTCGCATACTTGTTGGCCAGATCCTGACCTTCTTCTGGCTGGACCACGTAGTAAAGTGGTACCTCACTGAAACAGTCAATTGAACCTGGTTGCGATTAATAATTTAGAGGATAACGCCGGTTATGTCTCGGTTAGGTCTGGTATTAGCAATCATCTGGCTCGTACTTTCGCATTTTTCGCATACTTGTTGGCCAGATCCTGGCCTTTTTCTGGCTTGGACCACGTAGATATGTGGTACCACACTGTCAATAAAAGCTGGTTCCGATTAGTATTTTAGAGGATAACGCCGGTTACGTCTTGGTTAGGTCTGGTATTTGCCCTCATCTGGCTCGAACTTTCGCATTTTTCGCATACTTGTTGTTCAGATCCTGGCCTTTTTCTGGCTTGGACCACGTAGTAATGTGGTACCACACTGAAACAGTCAACTAACCCTGGTTGCGAATAATATTTTAGAGGATAACGCTGGTTATGTCTGGTTTAGTTCCGGTATTTGCAACCTTCTGGCTCATACTTTCGCGTTTTTCGCATACTTGTTTGGCAGATCCTGGGTTTTTTCTGGCTTGGACCACGTAGTAACGCGGTACCAGTCAAATAATCCTGGTTGCGATTAGTATTTTAGAGGATAAAGCCGGTTATGTTTCGGTTAGGACTGGTATTTACAATCATCTGGCTCATACTTTCGCGTTTTTCGCATACTTGTAGGCCTGATCCTGGGTTTCTCCGGGTTTGGATCCCGTAGTAATGTGGTTCCACACCGAGACGGAGAATTAAACCTGGTTGCGATGAATTTTTTAGAGGATAACGCCGGTTATGTCTCGGTTAGGTCTGGGATTTGCCCTCATCCGGCTCATAATTTCGCAATTTTCGTGTACTTGTTGACCAGATCTCGGGTGTTTTGTGGCTTGGATCCACGCGTAATGCGGTACCACACCGAAACAGTCAATTGAGCCTGGTTCCGATTAATATTTTAGAGGATAACGCTGGTTATGTCTGGGTTAGTTCTGGTAGATACCACATTACCACGTGATCCAAATCAGAAAAAGCAATGGATCTGGCTAACAAGTATGAGAAATATGCGACAGTATGAGCCTGATGAGGGCAAATCCTAGACCTATCCCAGACATAACTTGCGTTATCCTCTAAAATATTGATCGATACCAGGCTTAATCGAATGTTTCAGTGTGGTACCACATTACTACGTGATCCACACCAGAAAAAAACCCAGAATCTGGCCATCAACTATGAGAAATATGCGAAAGTATGAGCCTGCTGAGGGCAAATCCCAGGCCTAACCTAGACCTAACATGCGTTATCCTCTAAAATATTGATCGAGACCAGGTATAATTGACTGTTTCAGTGTGGTACTACATCAGTATGTGATCCAATCCAGAAAAAGCAACGTATCTGGCCAACAGGTATGAGAAATATGCGAAAGTATGTGCCTGATGTGGGCAAATGCCACACCTAACCGAGTCCTAACCGGCGTTATCCCCTAAAATGTTGATTGTGTCCAGGTTTAATCGACTGTTTCAGTGCGGAACCACATTACTACCTGATCCAAACCAGAAATAACCCAGGATCTGTTCAACAAGTATGTGAAGAACGCGGAAATATGACCCTGATGAGGGCAAATCCCTGGCCTAACCTAGACCTAACATGCGTTACCCTCAATAATACTGATCGAAAGCAGGTTTAATCGACTGTTTCAGTGTGGTACCACATTACTATGTGATCCAAACCAGAAAAAAACCCAGGATCTGTTAAACAAGTATGTGAAGATCGCGGAAATATGACCCTGATGTGAGCAAATCCCGGGCCTAACCTAGACCTAACATGCGTTATCCTCAAAAATATTGATCGAAACCAGGTTTAATCGACTGTTTCAGTGGGGTACCACATTACTACCTGATCCAAACCAGAAAAATACCCAGGATCTGTTCAACATGTATGTGAAGAACGCGAAAATATGACCCTGATGAGGGCAAATCCCAGACCTATACCAGACCTAACTTGCGTTGTCCTCTAAAATATTGATGGAAACCAGGTTTAATTGAATGTTTCAGTGTGGTACCACATTACTACGTGTTCCAATCCAGAAAAAACCCAGGATCTGTTCAACAAGTATGTGGAGGATGCGAAAGTATGTGTCTGATGAGGGCAAATCCCAGGCCTAACCTAGACATAACATGCGTTATCCTCTATAATATTGATCGAAACCAGGTTAAATGGAATGTTTCAGTGTGGTACCACATTACTACAGGATCCAATCCAGAAAAAGCCCTGGATCTAGCCATCAAGTATGAGAAATATGCGAAAGTATGAGCCTGATGAGGGCAAATCCTAGACCTATCCCAGACCTAACATGCGTTATCCACTAAAATATTTATCAAGACCAGGTTTAATTGAATGTTTCAGTGTGGTACCACATTACTACGTGATCCAAACCTGAAAAAACACAGGATCTGTTCAACAAGTATGTGGAGAATGCGAAAGTATGTGTCTGATGAGGGCAAATCGCAGGCCTAACCGAGACATAACATGCGTTATCCTCTATAATATTGATCGAAACCAGGTTAAATGGACTGTTTCAGTGTGGTACCACATTACTACAGGATCCAAACTAGAAAAAGCCCAGAATCTGGCCATCAAGTATGAGAAATATGCGAAAGTACGAGCCTGATGATACCAAATCCCAGACATAACCATGACCTAACATGCGTTATTCTCTAAAATATTGATCGAAACCAGGTTTAATGGACTGTTTCAGTGTGGTACCACATTACTACGTGATCCAAACCAGAAAAAACCCAGGATCTGTTCAACAAGTATGTGAAGAATGCGAAAGTATGTGTCTGATGAGGGCAAATCCTAGCCCTAACCCAGACCTAACATGCGTTATCATCTAAAATATTGATCGAAACCAGGTTTAATCGACTGTTTCAGAGTGGTACCACATTACTACGTGATCCAAACCTGAAAAAGCCCTGGATCTGACCAACAAGTATGAGAAATATGCGAAAGTATGAGCCTGATGCGGGCAAATCCTGCACCTAACCCATATCTAACATGCGCTATCCTCTAAAATATTGATCGAGACCAGGTATAATTGACTGTTTCAGTGTGGTACCACATTACTACGTGATCCAAACCAGAAAAAGCCAGGGATCTGTTCAACAAGTATGTGAAATATGCGAAAGTATGAGTCTGATGAGGGCAAATCCCAGGCCTAACCTAGACCTATCATGCGTTATCCTCTAAAATATTGATCGAAACCAGGTTTCATGGACTGTTTCAGTGTGATACCACATTACCGGGTGATCCAAACCAGAAAAAGCAATGGATCTGGTTAACAAGTATGAGAAATATGCGACAGTATGAGCCTGATTAGGGCAAATCCCACACCTAACCGTGTCCTAACCGGCGTTATCCTTTAAAGTGTTGATCGAGACCAGGATTAATCGACCGTTTCAGTGTGGTACCACTTTACTACGTGATCCAAACCAGAAAAAGCCAGGGATCTGTTCAACAAGTATGTGAAATATGCGAAAGTATGAGTCTGATGAGGGCAGATCCCAGGCCTAACCTAGACCTAACATACGTTATCCTCTAAAATACTGACCGAAACCAGTTTTCATGGACTGTTTCAGTGTGATACCACATTACCACGAGATCCAAACCAGAAAAAGCAATGGATCTGGCTAACAAGTATGAGAAATATGCGACAGTATGAGCCTGATGAGAGCAAATCCCAGACCTTATCCAGACCTAACATGCGTTATCCTCAAAAATATTGATCGAAACCAGGTTTAATGGGCTGTTTCAGTGTGGTGCCACGTTACTACGTTATCCAGACCAGTGAAAGCCCAGAATCTGGCCATCAAGTTTGAGAAATATGCGAACGTACGAGCCTGATGAGAGCAAATCCCAGACCTAACCAAGACCTAACATGCGTTATTCTCTAGAATATTGATCGAAACCAGGTTTAATGGACTGTTTCAGTGTGGTACCACGTTACTACGTGATCCAGACCAGTGAAAGCCCAGAATCTGGCCATCAAGTATGAGAAATATGCGAAAGTATGAGCCTGATGCGGGCAAATCCTGGACCTAACCCAGACCTAACATGCGTTATCCTCTAAAATATTGATCGAGACCAGGTATAATTGACTGTTTCAGTGTGGTACCACTTCACTATGTGATCCAATCCAGAAAAAGCAACGTATCTGGCCAACAGGTATGAGAAATATGCGAAAGTATGAGCCTGATGAGGGCACATCCCACACCTAACCGAGTCCTAACCGGCGTTATCCTCTAAAATGTTGATCGTGTCCAGGTTTAATCGACTGTTTCAGTGTGGTACCGCATTACTACCTGATCCAAACCAGAAATAACCCAGGGTCTGTTCAACAAATATGTGAAGAATGCGAAAGTATGTGCCTGATGAGAGCAAATCCCAGACCTAACCAAGACCTAACATGCGTTATTCTCTAGAATATTGATCGAAACCAGGTTTCATGGACTGTTTCAGTGTGATACCACACTGCCGCGTGCTCCAAACCAGAAAAAGCAATGGATCTGTCTAACAAGTATGAGAAATATGCGACAGTATGAGCCTGATGAGGGCAAATCCCACACCTAACCGTGTCCTAACCGGCGTTATCCTGTAAAATGTTGAACGAGACCAGGATTAATCGACTGTTTCAGTGTGGTACCACATTACTACCTGATCCAAACCAGAAAAATACCCAGGATCTGTTCAACAAGTATGTGAAGAACGAGAAAATATGACCCTGATGAGGGCAAATCCCAGACCTATACCAGACCTAACTTGCGTTATCCTCTAAAATATTGATCGAAACCAGGTTTAATCGACTATTTCAGTGTGGTACCACATTACTACGTGATCCAATCCTGAAAAATCCCAGGATCTGTTCAACAAGTATGTGAAGTATGCGAAAGTATGTGTCTGATGAGGGAAAATCCCAGGCCTAACCTAGACCTAACATGCGTTACCCTCAATAATACTGATCGAAACCAGGTTTAATCGTCTGTTTCAGTGTGGTACCACATTACTATGTGATCCAAACCAGAAAAAAACCCAGGATCTGTTAAACAAGTATGTGAAGATCGCGGAAATATGACCCTCATGTGAGCAAATCCCGGGCCTAACCTAGACCTAACATGCGTTATCCTCAAAAATATTGATCGAAACCAGGTTTAATGGACTGTTTCAGTGTGGTACCACATTACTACAGGATCCAATCCAGAAAAAGCCCTGGATCTAGCCGTCCAATATGAGAAATATGCGAAAGTATGAGCCTGATGAGGGCAAATCCTAGACCTAACCCAGACCTAACATGCGTTATCCTCTAAAATATTTATCAAGACCAGGTTTAATTGAATGTTTCAGTGTGGTACCACATTACTACGTGATCCAAACCTGAAAAAACCAAGGACCTGTTTAACAAGTATGTGAAGAACGCGAAAATATGACCCTGATGAGGGCAAATCCCAGACCTATACCAGGCCTAACTTGCGTTGTCCTCTAAAATATTGATGGAAACCAGGTTTAATTGAATGTTTCAGTGTGGTACCACATTACTACGTGTTCCAATCCAGAAAAAACCGAGGATCTGTTCAACAAGTATGTGGAGGATGCGAAAGTATGTGTCTGATGAGGGCAAATCCCAGGCCTAACCTAGACATAACATGCGTTATCCTCTATAATATTGATCGAAACCAGGTTAAATGGACTGTTTCAGTGTGGTACCACATTACTACAGGATCCAATCCAGAAAAAGCCCTGGATCTAGCCGTCCAATATGAGAAATATGCGAAAGTATGAGCCTGATGAGGGCAAATCCTAGACCTAACCCAGACCTAACATGCGTTATCCTCTAAAATATTTATCAAGACCAGGTTTAATTGAATGTTTCAGTGTGGTACCACATTACTACGTGATCCAAACCTGAAAAAACCAAGGACCTGTTTAACAAGTATGTGGAGAATGCGAAAGTATGTGTCTGATGAGGGCAAATCCCAGGCCTAACCGAGACATAACATGCGTTATCCTCTATAATATTGATCGAAACCAGGTTAAATGGACTGTTTCAGTGTGGTACCACATTACTACAGGATCCAAACCTGAAAAAACCCCGGATCTGTTCAACAAGTATGTGAAGAATGCGAAAGTATGAGCCTGATGCGGGCAAATCCTGGACCTAACCCAGACCTAACATGCGTTATCCTCGAAAATATTGATCGAGACCAGGTATAATTGACTGTTTCAGTGTGGTACCACTTCAGTATGTGATCCAATCCAGAAAAAGCAACGTATCTGGCCACAGGTATGAGAAATATGCGAAAGTATGAGCCCGATGAGGGCAAATCCCACACCTAACCGAGTCCTAACCGGCGTTATCCTCTAAACTATTCATCGAAACCAGGTTTAATGGGCTTTATCAGTGTGATACCACATTACCACATGATCCAAACCAGAAAAAGCAATAGATCTGGCCATCAAGTTTGAGAAATATGCGAAAATATGAGCCTGATTAGGGCAAATCCTAGACCTAACCCAGACCTATCATGCGTTATCCTCCAAAATATTTATCAAGACCAGGTTTAATTGAATGTTTCAGTGTGGTACCACATTACTACGTGATCCAAACCTGAAAAAACCCAGGATCTGTTCAACAAGTATGTGGAGAATGCGAAAGTATGTGTCTGATGAGGGCAAATCCCAGGCCTAACCGAGACATAACATGCGTTATCCTCTATAATATTGATCGAAACCAGGTTTAATGGACTGTTTCAGTGTGCTACCACATTACTACGTGATCCAATCCTGAAAAAGCCCAGTATCTAGCCATGAAGTATGAGAAATATGCGAATTTATGAGCCTGATTTGGACAAATCCTAGACATAACCCAGATCTAACATGCGTTATCCTCTAAAATATTTATCAAGACCAGGATTAATTGAATGTTTCAGTGTGGTACCACAATACTACGGGATCCAAACCAGAAAAAGCCCAGAATCTGGCCATCGAGTAGGAGAAATATGCGAAAGTGCGAGCCTGACCAGGGCAAATCCCAGACCTATCCCAGACCTAACTTGCGTTGTCCTCTAAAATATTTATCGAAACCGGGTTTAATGGACTGTTTCAGTGTGGTACCACATTACTACCTGATCCAATCCAGAAAAAGCCCAGGATCTGTTCAACATGTATGTGGAAAATGCGAAAGTATGTGTCTGATGAGGGCAAATCCCAGGCCTAACCTAGACAGAACATGCGTTATCCTCTAAAATATTGATCGAAACTAGGTTTAATTTACTGTTTCAGTGTGGTACCACATTACTACGTGATCCAATCCTGAAAAAGCCCAGTATCTAGCCATGAAGTATGAGAAATATGCGAATTTATGAGCCTGATTTGGGCAAATCCTAGACATAACCCAGATCTAACATGCGTTATCCTCTAAAATATTTATCAAGACCAGGTTTAATTGAATGTTTCTGTGTGGTACCACAATACTACGGGATCCAAACCAGAAAAAGCCCAGAATCTGGCCACCGAGTATGAGAAATATGCGAAAGTGCGAGCCTGATCAGGGCAAATCCCAGACCTATCCGAGACCTAACTTCCGTTGTCCTTTAAAATATTGATCGAAACCAGGTTTAATGGACTGTCTCAGTGTGGTACCACATTACTACCTGATCCAATCCAGAAAAAGCCCAGAATCTGGCCATGAATTATGAGAAATATGCGAAAGTACGAGCCTGATGAGAGTAAATCCCAGGCCTAACCTAGACATAACATGTGTTATCCTCTAAAATATTGATAGAAACCAGGTTAAATGGACTGTCTCAGTGTGGCACCACATTACTACAGAATCCAAACTAGAAAAAGCCCAGAATCTGGCCATCAAGTATGAGAAATATGCGAAAGTACGAGCCTGATGAGAGCAAATCCCAGACCTACCCCAGACCTAACATGCGTTATCCTCTAAAATATTTACCAAGACCAGGTTTAATTGAATGCTTCAGTGTGGTACCACATTACTACGTGATCCAAACCAGAAGAAACCCAGGATCTGTTCAACATGTATGTGGAAAATGCGAAATTATGTGCCTGATTAGGGCAAATCCTAGACATTACCCAGATCTAACATGCGTTATCTTCTAAAATATTTATCAAGACCAGGTTTAATCGACTATTTCAGTGTGGTACCACATTACTGCGTGATCCAAACCAGAAAAATACCCAGGATCTGTTCAACAAGTATGTGAAGAACGCGAAAATGTGACCCTGATGAGGGCAAATCCCAGACCTATCCCAGACCTAACTTGCGTTATCCTCTAAAACATTGATCGAAACTAGGTTTAGTTTACTGTTTAAGTGTGGTACCACATTACTACGTGATCCAATCCTGAAAAAGACCAGTATCTAGCCATGAAGTATGAGAAATATGCGAATTTATGAGCCTGATTTGGACAAATCCTAGACATAACCCAGATCTAACATGCGTTATCCTCTAAAATATTTATCAAGACCAGGATTAATTGAATGTTTCAGTGTGGTACCACAATACTACGGGATCCAAACCAGAAAAAGCCCAGAATCTGGCCATCGAGTATGAGAAATATGCGAAAGTGCGAGCCTGATCAGGGCAAATCCCAGACCTATCCGAGACCTAACTTCCGTTGTCCTCTAAAATATTGATCGAAACCAGGTTAAATGGACTGTCTCAGTGTGGCACCACATTACTACAGAATCCAAACTAGGAAAAGCCCAGAATCTGGCCATCAAGTATGAGAAATATGCGAAACTACGAGCCTGATGAGAGAAAATCCCAGACCTACCCCAGACCTAAAATGCGTTATCCTCTAAAATATTGATAGAAACCAGGTTAAATGGACTGTCTCAGTGTGGCACCACATTACTACGTGATCCAAACCAGAAAAAACCCAGGATCTGTTCAACATGTATGTGGAAAATGCGAAATTATGTGCCTGATGAGGGCAAATCCCAGGCCTAACCTAGACAGAACATGCGTTATCCTCTAAAATATTGATCGAAACCAGGTTTAATGGACTGTTTCAGTGTGCTACCACATTACTACGTGATCCAATCCTGAAAAAGCCCAGTATCTAGCCATGAAGTATGAGAAATATGCGAATTTATGAGCCTGATTTGGACAAATCCTAGACACAACCCAGATCTAACATGCGTTATCCTCTAAAATATTTATCAAGACCAGGATTAATTGAATGTTTCAGTGTGGTACCACAATACTACGGGATCCAAACCAGAAAAAGCCCAGAATCTGGCCATCGAGTATGAGAAATATGCGAAAGTGCGAGCCTGATCAGGGCAAATCCCAGACCTATCCCAGACCTAACTTGCGTTGTCCTCTAAAATATTTATCGAAACCGGGTTTAATGGACTGTTTCAGTGTGGTACCACATTACTACCTGATCCAATCCAGAAAAAGCCCAGGATCTGTTCAACATGTATGTGGAAAATGCGAAAGTATGTGTCTGATGAGGGCAAATCCCAGGCCTAACCTAGACAGAACATGCGTTATCCTCTAAAATATTGATCGAAACTAGGTTTAATTTACTGTTTCAGTGTGGTACCACATTACTACGTGATCCAATCCTGAAAAAGCCCAGTATCTAGCCATGAAGTATGAGAAATATGCGAATTTATGAGCCTGATTTGGGCAAATCCTAGACATAACCCAGATCTAACATGCGTTATCCTCTAAAATATTTATCAAGACCAGGTTTAATTGAATGTTTCTGTGTGGTACCATAATACTACGGGATCCAAACCAGAAAAAGCCCAGAATCTGGCCACCGAGTATGAGAAATATGCGAAAGTGCGAGCCTGATCAGGGCAAATCCCAGACCTATCCGAGACCTAACTTCCGTTGTCCTTTAAAATATTGATCGAAACCAGGTTTAAGGGACTGTCTCAGTGTGGTACCACATTACTACCTGATCCAATCCAGAAAAAGCCCAGAATCTGGCCATGAATTATGAGAAATATGCGAAAGTACGAGCCTGATGAGAGTAAATCCCAGGCCTAACCTAGACATAACATGTGTTATCCTCTAAAATATTGATAGAAACCAGGTTAAATGGACTGTCTCAGTGTGGCACCACATTACTACAGAATCCAAACTAGAAAAAGCCCAGAATCTGGCCATCAAGTATGAGAAATATGCGAAAGTACGAGCCTGATGAGAGCAAATCCCAGACCTACCCCAGACCTAACATGCGTTATCCTCTAAAATATTTACCAAGACCAGGTTTAATTGAATGCTTCAGTGTGGTACCACATTACTACGTGATCCAAACCAGAAGAAACCCAGGATCTGTTCAACATGTATGTGGAAAATGCGAAATTATGTGCCTGATTAGGGCAAATCCTAGACATTACCCAGATCTAACATGCGTTATCTTCTAAAATATTTATCAAGACCAGGTTTAATCGACTATTTCAGTGTGGTACCACATTACTGCGTGATCCAAACCAGAAAAATACCCAGGATCTGTTCAACAAGTATGTGAAGAACGCGAAAATATGACCCTGACGAGGGCAAATCCCAGACCTATCCCAGACCTAACTTGCGTTATCCTCTAAAACATTGATCGAAACTAGGTTTAGTTTACTGTTTAAGTGTGGTACCACATTACTACGTGATCCAATCCTGAAAAAGACCAGTATCTAGCCATGAAGTATGAGAAATATGCGAATTTATGAGCCTGATTTGGACAAATCCTAGACATAACCCAGATCTAACATGCGTTATCCTCTAAAATATTTATCAAGACCAGGATTAATTGAATGTTTCAGTGTGGTACCACAATACTACGGGATCCAAACCAGAAAAAGCCCAGAATCTGGCCATCGAGTATGAGAAATATGCGAAAGTGCGAGCCTGATCAGGGCAAATCCCAGACCTATCCGAGACCTAACTTCCGTTGTCCTCAAAAATATTGATCGAAACCAGGTTAAATGGACTGTCTCAGTGTGGCACCACATTACTACAGAATCCAAACTAGGAAAAGCCCAGAATCTGGCCATCAAGTATGAGAAATATGCGAAACTACGAGCCTGATGAGAGAAAATCCCAGACCTACCCCAGACCTAAAATGCGTTATCCTCTAAAATATTGATAGAAACCAGGTTAAATGGACTGTCTCAGTGTGGCACCACATTACTACGTGATCCAAACCAGAAAAAACCCAGGATCTGTTCAACATGTATGTGGAAAATGCGAAATTATGTGCCTGATGAGGGCAAATCCCAGGCCTAACCTAGACAGAACATGCGTTATCCTCTAAAATATTGATCGAAACCAGGTTTAATGGACTGTTTCAGTGTGCTACCACATTACTACGTGATCCAATCCTGAAAAAGCCCAGTATCTAGCCATGAAGTATGAGAAATATGCGAATTTATGAGCCTGATTTGGACAAATCCTAGACATAACCCAGATCTAACATGCGTTATCCTCTAAAATATTTATCAAGACCAGGATTAATTGAATGTTTCAGTGTGGTACCACAATACTACGGGATCCAAACCAGAAAAAGCCCAGAATCTGGCCATCGAGTATGAGAAATATGCGAAAGTGCGAGCCTGATCAGGGCAAATCCCAGACCTATCCCAGACCTAACTTGCGTTGTCCTCTAAAATATTTATCGAAACCGGGTTTAATGGACTGTTTCAGTGTGGTACCACATTACTACCTGATCCAATCCAGAAAAAGCCCAGGATCTGTTCAACATGTATGTGGAAAATGCGAAAGTATGTGTCTGATGAGGGCAAATCCCAGGCCTAACCTAGACAGAACATGCGTTATCCTCTAAAATATTGATCGAAACTAGGTTTAATTTACTGTTTCAGTGTGGTACCACATTACTACGTGATCCAATCCTGAAAAAGCCCAGTATCTAGCCATGAAGTATGAGAAATATGCGAATTTATGAGCCTGATTTGGGCAAATCCTAGACATAACCCAGATCTAACATGCGTTATCCTCTAAAATATTTATCAAGACCAGGTTTAATTGAATGTTTCTGTGTGGTACCACAATACTACGGGATCCAAACCAGAAAAAGCCCAGAATCTGGCCACCGAGTATGAGAAATATGCGAAAGTGCGAGCCTGATCAGGGCAAATCCCAGACCTATCCGAGACCTAACTTCCGTTGTCCTTTAAAATATTGATCGAAACCAGGTTTAATGGACTGTCTCAGTGTGGTACCACATTACTACCTGATCCAATCCAGAAAAAGCCCAGAATCTGGCCATGAATTATGAGAAATATGCGAAAGTACGAGCCTGATGAGAGTAAATCCCAGGCCTAACCTAGACATAACATGTGTTATCCTCTAAAATATTGATAGAAACCAGGTTAAATGGACTGTCTCAGTGTGGCACCACATTACTACAGAATCCAAACTAGAAAAAGCCCAGAATCTGGCCATCAAGTATGAGAAATATGCGAAAGTACGAGCCTGATGAGAGCAAATCCCAGACCTACCCCAGACCTAACATGCGTTATCCTCTAAAATATTTACCAAGACCAGGTTTAATTGAATGCTTCAGTGTGGTACCACATTACTACGTGATCCAAACCAGAAGAAACCCAGGATCTGTTCAACATGTATGTGGAAAATGCGAAATTATGTGCCTGATTAGGGCAAATCCTAGACATTACCCAGATCTAACATGCGTTATCTTCTAAAATATTTATCAAGACCAGGTTTAATCGACTATTTCAGTGTGGTACCACATTACTGCGTGATCCAAACCAGAAAAATACCCAGGATCTGTTCAACAAGTATGTGAAGAACGCGAAAATATGACCCTGATGAGGGCAAATCCCAGACCTATCCCAGACCTAACTTGCGTTATCCACTAAAATATTGATCGAAACCGGGTTTAATGGACTCTTTCAGTGTGGTACCACATTACTACGTGATCCAAACCAGAAGAATACCTAGTATCTGTTCAACAAGTATGTGGAGAATGCGAAAGTATGTGTCTGATGAGGGCAAATCCCAGGCCTAACCAAGATCTAACATGCGTTATCCTCAAAAATATTGATCGAAACCAGGTTTAATGGACTGTTTCAGTGTGCTACCACATTACTACGTGATCCAAACCAGAAAGAACCCAGGATCTGTTCAACAAGTATGTGGAGAATGCGAAAGTATGTGTCTGATGAGGGAAAATCCCAGGCCTAACCTAGACCTAACTTGCGTTATCCTCTAAAATATTGATCGAAACTAGGTTTAATTTACTGTTTCAGTGTGATACCACATTACTACCTGATCCAATCCTGAAAAAGCCCAGTATCTGGCCATGAAGTATGAGAAATATGCGAATTTATGAGCCTGATTTGGGCAAATCCTAGACATAACCCAGATCTAACATGCGTTATCCTCTAAAATATTTATCAAGACCAGGTTTAATTGAATGTTTCAGTGTGGTACCACAATACTACGGGATCCAAACCAGAAAAAGCCCAAAATCTGGCCACCGAGTGCGAGAAATATGCGAAAGTGCGAGCCTGATCAGGGCAAATCCCAGACCTATCCCAGACCTTACTTGCGTTCTCCTCTAAAATATTAATCGAAACCAGGTTTAATGGACTGCTTCAGTGTGGTACCACATTACAACCTGATCCAATCCAGAAAAAGCCCAGGATCTGTTCAACAAGTATGTGAAGAACGCGGAAATATGACCCTGATGAGGGCAAATCCCGGGCCTAACCTAGACCTAACATGAGTTATCCTCAAAGATATTGATCGAAACCAGGTTTAATGGACTGTTTCAGTGTGCTACCACATTTCTTCGTGATCCAAACCAGAAAAAACCCAGGATCTGTTCAACAAGTATGCGGAAAATGCGAAAGTATGTGTCTGATGAGGGCAAATCCCAGGCCTAACCTAGACAGAACATGCGTTATCCTGTAAAATATTGATCGCAACCAGGTTTAATGGACTCTTTCAGTGTGCTACCACATTACTACGTGATCCAAACCAGAAAACACCCAGGATCCGTTCAACAAGTATGTGAAGAGTGCCAAAGTATGTGTCTGATGAGGGAAAATCCCAGGCCTGACCTAGACCTAACATGCGTTACCCTCAAAAATATTTATCAGTACCAGGTTTAATTGAATGTTTCAGTGTGGTACCACATTTCTACGTGATCCAAACCAGAAAAAGCCAGGGATCTGTTCAACAGGTATGTGAAAAATGCGAAAATATGACCCTGATGAGGGCAAATCCCAGACCTATCCTCTAAAATATTGATCGAAACTAGGTTTAATTTACCGTTTCAGTGTGGTACCACATTACTACCTGATCCAATCCTGAAAAATCCCAGTATCTGGCCATGAAGTATGAGAAATATGCGAATTTATGAGCCTGATTTGGGCAAATCCTAGACATAACCCAGATCTAACATGCGTTATCCTCTAAAATATTTATCAAGACCAGGTTTAATTGAATGTTTCAGTGTGGTACCACAATACTACGGGATCCAAACCAGAAAAAGCCCAGAACCTGGCCACCGAGTATGAGAAATATGCGAAAGTGCGAGCCTGATCAGGGCAAATCCCAGACCTATCCGAGCCCTAACTTCCGTTGTCCTCTAAGATATTGATCGAAACCAGGTTTAATGGACTGTCTCAGTGTGGTACCACATTACTACCTGATCCAATCCAGAAAAAGCCCAGAATCTGGCCATTAATTATGAGAAATATGCGAAAGTACGAGCCTGATGAGAGCAAATCGCAGGCCTAACCTAGACATAACATGCGTTATCCTCTAAAATATTGATGGAAACCAGGTTTAATTGAATGTTTCAGTGTGGTACCACATTACTACGTGATCCAAACCAGAAGAAACCCAGGATCTGTTCAACATGTATGTGGAAAATGCGAAATTATGTGCCTGATTAGGGCAAATCCTAGACAATACCCAGATCTAACATGCGTTATCCTCTAAAATATTTATCGAAACCAGGTTAAATGTACTGTTTCAGTGTGGTACCACATTACTACAGGATCCAATCTAGAAAAAGCAATGGATCTGGCCATCAAGTTTGAGAAATATGCGAAAATATGAGCCTGATTAGGGCAAATCCTAGACCTAACCCAGACCTAACATGCGTTATCCTCCAAAATATTTATCAAGACCAGGTTTAATTGAATGTTTCAGTGTGGTACCACATTACTACGGCATCCAAACCAGAAAAAGCCCAGAATCCGTTCAACAAGTCTGCGAAGAATGTGAAAGTATGTGTCTGATGCGGGAAAATACCAGGCCTAACCTAGACCTAAAATGCGTTACCCTCAAAAAAATTGATCGAAACCAGGTTTAATGGTCTGTTTCAGTGAGGTACCAGATTACTACCTGATCCAAACCAGAAAAATACCCAGGATCTGTTCTACAAGTATGCGAAGAACGCGAAAATATGACCCTGATGAGGGCAAATCCCAGGCCTAACCTAGACATAACATGCGTTATCCTCTAAAATATTGGTCGAAACCAGGTTTAATGGACTGTTTCAGTGTGATACCACAATACTACGTGATCAAATCCAGAAAGAGCCCAGGATCTAGCCATCAAGTATGAGAAATATGCGAAAATATGAGCCTGAGTAGGGCAAATCCTAGACCTAACCCAGACCTAACATGCGTTATCCTCCAAAATATTTATCAAGACCAGGTTTTATTGAATGTTTCAGTGTGGTACCACATTACTACGGCATCCAAACCAGAAAAAGCCCAGAATCCGTTGAACAAGTCTGTGAAGAATGCGTAAGTATGTGTCTGATGAAGGAAAATCCCAGGCCTAACCTAGACCTAACATGCGTTATCCTCAAAAATATTGATCGAAACCAGGTTCAATCGACTGTTTCAGTGTGGTACCACATTACTACCAGATCCAAACCAGAAAAATACCCAGGATCCGTCAACAAGTATGTGACGAATGCGAAAGTATGTGTCTGATGAGGGCAAATCCCGGACCTCTCCCAGACATAACATGCGTTATCCTCTAAAATATTGATCGAAACCAGGTATAATTGACTGTTTCAGTGTGGTACCACATTACTACGTGATCCAAACCACAAAAAACCCAGGATCCGTCAACAAGTATGTGACGAATGCGAAAGTATGTGTCTGATGAGGGCAAATCCCAGGCCTAACCTAGATCTAACATGCGTTATTCTCAAAAAGATTGATCGAAACCAGGTTTAATGGACTGTTTCAGTGTGCTACCACATTACTACGTTATCCAAACCAGAAAAAACCCAGGATCTGTTCAACAAGTATGTGAAGAATGCGAAAGTATGTGTCTGATGAGGGAAAATCCCAGGCCTAACCTAGACCTAACATCCGATTCCCTCAAAAATATTTATCAGTACCAGGTTTAATTGAATGTTTCAGTGTGGTACCACATTTCTACGAGATCCAAACCAGAAAAAGCCAGGGATCTGTTCAACAAGTATGTGAAATATGCGAAAATATGACCCTGATGTGGGCAAATCCCAGACCTATCCCAGACCTAACTTGCGTTATCCTCTAAAATATTGATCGAAACTGGGTTTAATTTACTGTTTCAGGGTGGTACCACATTACTACGTGATCCAAACCTGAAAAAACCCCGGATCTGTTCAACAAGTATGTGAAGAATGCGAAAGTATGTGTCTGATGAGGGAAAATCCCAGGCCTAACCTAGACCTAACATGCGTTACCCTCAAAAATACTGACCTAAACCAGGTTTAATCGACTGTTTCAGTGTGGTACCACATTACTATGTGATCCAAACCAGAAAAAGCCCAGAATCAGGCCATGAACTATGAGAAATATTCGATAGTACGAGCCTGATGAGGGCAAATCCTAGACCTAACCCTGACCTAACATGCGTTATCCTCTAAAATATTTATCAAGACCAGGTTTAATTGAATGTTTCAGTGTGGTACCACATTACTACGTGATCCAAACCTGAAAAAACCCAGGATCCGTTCAACAAGTATGTGAAGAATGCGAAAGTATGAGCCTGACGAGGGCAAATCCCGGAACTATCCCAGACATAACTTGCGTTATCCTCTAATATATTGATCGAAAACAGGTTTAATCGACTATTTCAGTGTGGTACCACATTACTGCGTGATCCAAACCAGAAAAATACCCAGGATCTGTTCAACAAGTATGTGTAGAACGCGGAAATATGACCCTGGTGAGGGCAAATCCCGGGCCTAACCTAGACCTAACATGCGTTATCCTCAAAAATATTGATCGAAACCAGGTTTAATCGACTGCTTCAGTGTGGTACCACGTTACTACCTGATCCAAACCAGAAAAATACCCAGGATCTGTTCAACAAGTATGTGAAGAACGCGAAAATATGACCCTGATAATGGCAAATCCCAGGCCTAACCTAGACCTAACATGCGTTAAGTTCTAAAATATTGATCGAAACCAGGTTTAATGGACTGATTCAGTGTGGTACCACATTACTACGTGATCCAGACCAGAAAAAAACCCAGGATCTGGCCAACAAGTATGAGAAATATGCGAAAGTATGAGTCTGATGAGGGCAAATCCCAGGACTAACCTTGACCTAACTTGCGTTATCCTCTAAAATATTGATCGAAACTAGGTTTAATTTACTGTTTCAGTGTGGTACCACATTACTACGTGATCCAATCCTGAAAAAGCCCAGTATCTAGCCATGAAGTATGAGAAATATGCGAATTCATGAGCCTGATTTGGGCAAATCCTAGACATAACCCAGATCTAACATGCGTTATCCTCTAAAATATTTATCAAGACCAGGTTTAATTGAATGTTTCAGTGTGGTACCACAATACTACGGGATCCAAACCAGAAAAAGCCCAAAATCTGGCCACCGAGTGCGAGAAATATGCGAAAGTGCGAGCCTGATCAGGGCAAATCCCGGACCTATCCCAGACCTAACTTGCGTTCTCCTCCAAAATATTGATCGAAACCAGGTTTAATGGACTGCTTCAGTCTGGTACCACATTACAACCTGATCCAATCCAGAAAAAGCCCAGGATCTGTTCAACAAGTATGTGAAGAACGCGGAAATATGACCCTGATGAGGGCAAATCCCGGGCCTAACCTAGACCTAACATGAGTTATCCTCAAAGATATTGATCGAAACCAGGTTTAATGGACTGTTTCAGTGTGCTACCACATTACTACGTGATCCAAACCAGAAAAAACCCAGGATCTGTTCAACAAGTATGCGGAAAATGCGAAAGTATGTGTCTGATGAGGGCAAATCCCAGGCCTAACCTAGACAGAACATGCGTTATCCTGTAAAATATTGATCGCAACCAGGTTTAATGGACTGTTTCAGTGTGGTACCACATTACTACCTGATCCAATCCAGAAAAAGCCCAGAATCTGGCCACCGAGTATGAGAAATATGCGAAAGTGTGAGCCTGATCAGGGCAAATCCCAGACCTATCGCAGACCTAACTTGCGTTGTCC
This sequence comes from Colletes latitarsis, assembly GCF_051014445.1. NCBI lineage: Eukaryota > Metazoa > Arthropoda > Insecta > Hymenoptera > Colletidae > Colletes > Colletes latitarsis. Next base: position 10,883,390 of record NC_135136.1, read on the forward strand.
TCTAAAATATTGATCGAAACCAGGTTTAATGGACTGTTTCAGTGTGGTACCACATTACTACCTGATCCAATCCAGAAAAAGCCCAGAATCTGGCCATGAACCATGAGGAATATGCGAAAGTACGAGCCTGATGTGAGCAAATCCCAGACCTAACCATGACCTAACATGCGTTATTCTCTAAAATATTGATCGAAACCAGGTTTAATCGACTGTTTATGTGTGGTGCCACATTACTGCCTGATCCAAACCAGAAAAATACCCAGGATCTGTTCAACAAGTATGTGAAGAACGCGAAAATATGACCCTGATGAGGGCAAATCCCAGACTTATCCCAGACTCAACATGCGTTATCCTCTAAAACATTTATCAAGCCCAGGTTTCATTGAATGTTTCAGTGTGGTACCACATTACTACGTGATCCAAACCACAAAAAACCCAGGATCCGTTCAACAAGTATGTGAAGAATGCGAAAGTATGTGGCTGATCAGGGAAAATCCCAGGCCTAACCTAGACCTAACATGCGTTACCCTCAAAAATACTGATCGAAACCAGGTTTAATCGACTGTTTCAGTGTGGTACCACATTACTACGTGATCCAAACCAGAAAAATACCCAGGATCTGTTCAACAAGTATGTGAAGAACGCTGAAATATGACCCTGATGAGGGCAAATCCCGGGCCTAACCTAGACCTAACATGCGTTATCCTCAAAAATATTGATCGAAACCAGGTTTAATCGACTGTTTATGTGTGGTGCCACATTACTGCCTGATCCAAACCAGAAAAATACCCAGGATCTGTTCAACAAGTATGTGAAGAACGCGAAAATATGACCCTGATGAGGGCAAATCCCAGACCTATCCCAGACCTAACCTGCGTTATCCACTAAAATATTGATCGAAACCGGGTTTAATGGACTGTTTCAGTGTGCTACCACATTACTACGTGATCCAATCCTGAAAAAGCCCAGTATCTAGCCATGAAGTATGAGAAATATGGGAATTTATGAGCCTGATTTGGACAAATCCTAGACATAACCCAGATCTAACATGGGTTATCCTCTAAAATATTTATCAAGACCAGGATTAATTGAATGTTTCAGTGTGGTACCACAATACTACGGGATCCAAACCAGAAAAAGCCCAGAATCTGGCCACCGAGTATGAGAAATATGCGAAAGTGCGAGCCTGATCAGGGCAAATCCCAGACCTATCCCAGACCTAACTTGCGTTGTCCTCTAAAATATTTATCGAAACCGGGTTTAATGGACTGTTTCAGTGTGGTACCACATTACTACCTGATCCAATCCAGAAAAAGCCCAGGATCTGTTCAACATGTATGTGAAGAAGGCGGAAATATGACCCTGATGAGGGCAAATCCCGGGCCTAACCTAGACCTAACATTAGTTATCCTCAAATATATTGATCGAAACCAGGTTTAATCGACTGCTTCAGTGTGGTACCACATTACTACCTGATCCAAACCAGAAAAATACCCAGGATCTGTTCAACATGTATGTGGAAAATGCGAAAGTATGTGTCTGATGAGGGCAAATCCCAGGCCTAACCTAGACAGAACATGCGTTATCCTCTAAAATATTGATCGAAACTAGGTTTAATTTACTGTTTCAGTGTGGTACCACATTACTACGTGATCCAATCCTGAAAAAGCCCAGTATCTAGCCATGAAGTATGAGAAATATGCGAATTTATGAGCCTGATTTGGGCAAATCCTAGACATAACCCAGATCTAACATGCGTTATCCTCTAAAATATTTATCAAGACCAGGTTTAATTGAATGTTTCTGTGTGGTACCACAATACTACGGGGTCCAAACCAGGAAAAGCCCAGAATCTGGCCACCGAGTATGAGAAATATGCGAAAGTGCGAGCCTGATCAGGGCAAATCCCAGACCTATCCGAGACCTAACTTCCGTTGTCCTTTAAAATATTGATCGAAACCAGGTTTAATGGACTGTCTCAGTGTGGTACCACATTACTACCTGATCCAATCCAGAAAAAGCCCAGAATCTGGCCATGAATTATGAGAAATATGCGAAAGTACGAGCCTGATGAGAGTAAATCCCAGGCCTAACCTAGACATAACATGTGTTATCCTCTAAAATATTGATAGAAACCAGGTTAAATGGACTGTCTCAGTGTGGCACCACATTACTACAGAATCCAAACTAGAAAAAGCCCAGAATCTGGCCATCAAGTATGAGAAATATGCGAAAGTACGAGCCTGATGAGAGCAAATCCCAGACCTACCCCAGACCTAACATGCGTTATCCTCTAAAATATTTACCAAGACCAGGTTTAATTGAATGCTTCAGTGTGGTACCACATTACTACGTGATCCAAACCAGAAGAAACCCAGGATCTGTTCAACATGTATGTGGAAAATGCGAAATTATGTGCCTGATTAGGGCAAATCCTAGACATTACCCAGATCTAACATGCGTTATCTTCTAAAATATTTATCAAGACCAGGTTTAATCGACTATTTCAGTGTGGTACCACATTACTGCGTGATCCAAACCAGAAAAATACCCAGGATCCGTTCAACAAGTATGTGAAGAACGCGGAAATATGACCCTGGTGAGGGCAAATCCCGGGCCTAACCTAGACCTAACATGCGTTATCCTCAAAAATATTGATCGAAACCAGGTTTAATCGACTGCTTCAGTGTGGTACCACGTTACTACCTGATCCAAACCAGAAAAATACCCAGGATCTGTTCAACAAGTATGTGAAGAACGCGAAAATATGACCCTCATGATGGCAATTCCCAGACCTATCGCAGACCTAACTTGCGTTGTCCTCTAAAATATTGATCGAAACCAGGTTAAATGTACTGTTTCAGTGTGGTACCACATTACTACGTGATCCAATCCTGAAAAAGCCCAGTATCTAGCCATGAAGTATGAGAAATATGCGAATTTATGAGCCTGATTTGGGCAAATCCTAGACATAACCCAGATCTAACATGCGTTATCCTCTAAAATATTTATCAAGACCAGGTTTAATTGAATGTTTCAGTGTGGTACCACAATACTACAGGATCCAATCTAGAAAAAGCCCAGAATCCGGCCATGAACCATGAGGAATATGCGAAAGTACGAGCCTGATGAGGGCAAATCCCGGGCCTAACCTAGACCTAACATGCGTTATCCACAAAAATATTGATCGAAACCAGGTTTAATCGACTGTTTCAGTGTGGTGCCACATTACTACCTGATCCAAACCAGAAAAATACCCAGGATCTGTTCAACAAGTATGTGAAGAACGCGAAAATATGACCCTGATGAGGGCAAATCCCAGACCTATCCCAGACCTAACTTGCGTTATCCACTAAAATATTGATCGAAACCGGGTTTAATGGACTGTTTCAGTGTGGTACCACATTACTACGTGATCCAAACCAGAAGAATACCTAGGATCTGTTCAACAAGTATGTGGAGAATGCGAAAGTATGTGTCTGATGAGGGCAAATCCCAGGCCTAACCAAGATCTAACATGCGTTATCCTCAAAAATATTGATCGAAACCAGGTTTAATGGACTGTTTCAGTGTGCTACCACATTACTACGTGATCCAAACCAGAAAGAACCCAGGATCTGTTCAACAAGTATGTGGAGAAAGCGAAAGTATGTGTCTGATGAGGGCAAATCCCAGGCCTAACTTAGATAGAACATGCGTTATCCTCTAAAATATTGATCGAAACCAGGTTTAATGGACTGTTTCAGTGAGCTACCACATTACTACGTGATCCAAACCTGAAAAACCCCAGGATCCGTTCAACAAGTATGTGAAGAATGCGAAAGTGTGTGTCTGATGTGGGAAAATCCCAGGCCTAACCTAGACCTAACTTGCGTTATCCTCTAAAATATTGATCGAAACTAGGTTTAATTTACTGTTTCAGTGTGGTACCACATTACTACGTGATCCAATCCTGAAAAAGCCCAGTATCTAGCCATGAAGTATGAGAAATATGCGAATTCATGAGCCTGATTTGGGCAAATCCTAGACATAACCCAGATCTAACATGCGTTATCCTCTAAAATATTTATCAAGACCAGGTTTAATTGAATGTTTCAGTGTGGTACCACAATACTACGGGATCCAAACCAGAAAAAGCCCAAAATCTGGCCACCGAGTGCGAGAAATATGCGAAAGTGCGAGCCTGATCAGGGCAAATCCCAGACCTATCCCAGACCTAACTTGCGTTCTCCTCTAAAATATTGATCGAAACCAGGTTTAATGGACTGTTTCAGTGTGGTACCACATTACAACCTGATCCAATCCAGAAAAAGCCCAGGATCTGATCAACAAGTATGTGAAGAACGCGGAAATATGACCCTGATGAGGGCAAATCCCGGGCCTAACCTAGACCTAACATGAGTTATCCTCAAAGATATTGATCGAAACCAGGTTTAATGGACTGTTTCAGTGTGCTACCACATTACTACGTGATCCAAACCAGAAAAAACCCAGGATCTGTTCAACAAGTATGCGGAAAATGCGAAAGTATGTGTCTGATGAGGGCAAATCCCAGGCCTAACCTAGACAGAACATGCGTTATCCTCTAAAATATTGATCGCAACCAGGTTTAATGGACTCTTTCAGTGTGCTACCACATTACTACGTGATCCAAACCAGAAAACACCCAGGATCCGTTCAACAAGTATGTGAAGAGTGCGAAAGTATGTGTCTGATGAGGGAAAATCCCAGGCCTGACCTAGACCTAACATGCGTTACCCTCAAAAATATTTATCAGTACCAGGTTTAATTGAATGTTTCAGTGTGGTACCACATTTCTACGTGATCCAAACCAGAAAAAGCCAGGGATCTGTTCAACAGGTATGTGAAAAATGCGAAAATATGACCCTGATGAGGGCAAATCCCAGACCTATCCTCTAAAATATTGATCGAAACTAGGTTTAATTTACTGTTTCAGTGTGGTACCACATTACTACCTGATCCAATCCTGAAAAAGCCCAGTATCTGGCCATGAAGTATGAGAAATATGCGAATTTATGAGCCTGATTTGGGCAAATCCTAGACATAACCCAGATCTAACATGCGTTATCCTCTAAAATATTTATCAAGACCAGGTTTAATTGAATGTTTCAGTGTGGTACCACAATACTACGGGATCCAAACCAGAAAAAGCCCAGAATCTGGCCACCGAGTATGAGAAATATGCGAAAGTGCGAGCCTGATCAGGGCAAATCCCAGACCTATCCCAGACCTAACTTGCGTTGTCCTCTAAAATATTGATCGAAACCAGGTTTAATGGACTGTTTCAGTGTGGTACCACATTACTACCTGATCCAATCCAGAAAAAGCCCAGAATCTGGCCATGAACCATGAGGAATATGCGAAAGTACGAGCCTGATGAGAGCAAATCCCAGACCTAACCATGACCTAACATGCGTTATTCTCTCAAATATTGATCGAAACCAGGTTTAATGGACTGTTTCAGTGTGGTACCACATTACTACGTGATCCAAACCAGAAAAATACCCAGGATCTGTTCAACATGTATGTGGAAAATGCGAAAGTATGTGTCTGATGAGGGCAAATCCCAGGCCTAACCTAGACAGAACATGCGTTATCCTCTAAAATATTGATCGAAACTAGGTTTAATTTACTGTTTCAGTGTGGTACCACATTACTACGTGATCCAATCCTGAAAAAGCCCAGTATCTAGCCATGAAGTATGAGAAATATGCGAATTTATGAGCCTGATTTGGGCAAATCCTAGACATAACCCAGATCTAACATGCGTTATCCTCTAAAATATTTATCAAGACCAGGTTTAATTGAATGTTTCTGTGTGGTACCACAATACTACGGGATCCAAACCAGAAAAAGCCCAGAATCTGGCCACCGAGTATGAGAAATATGCGAAAGTGCGAGCCTGATCAGGGCAAATCCCAGAACTATCCGAGACCTAACTTCCGTTGTCCTTTAAAATATTGATCGAAACCAGGTTTAATGGATTGTCTCAGTGTGGTACCACATTACTACCTGATCCAATCCAGAAAAAGCCCAGAATCTGGCCATGAATTATGAGAAATATGCGAAAGTACGAGCCTGATGAGAGTAAATCCCAGGCCTAACCTAGACATAACATGTGTTATCCTCTAAAATATTGATAGAAACCAGGTTAAATGGACTGTCTCAGTGTGGCACCACATTACTACAGAATCCAAACTAGAAAAAGCCCAGAATCTGGCCATCAAGTATGAGAAATATGCGAAAGTACGAGCCTGATGAGAGCAAATCCCAGACCTACCCCAGACCTAACATGCGTTATCCTCTAAAATATTTACCAAGACCAGGTTTAATTGAATGCTTCAGTGTGGTACCACATTACTACGTGATCCAAACCAGAAGAAACCCAGGATCTGTTCAACATGTATGTGGAAAATGCGAAATTATGTGCCTGATTAGGGCAAATCCTAGACATTACCCAGATCTAACATGCGTTATCTTCTAAAATATTTATCAAGACCAGGTTTAATCGACTATTTCAGTGTGGTACCACATTACTGCGTGATCCAAACCAGAAAAATACCCAGGATCTGTTCAACAAGTATGTGAAGAACGCGGAAATATGACCCTGGTGAGGGCAAATCCCGGGCCTAACCTAGACCTAACATGCGTTGTCCTCTAAAATATTGATCGAAACCAGGTTAAATGTACTGTTTCAGTGTGGTACCACATTACTACGTGATCCAATCCTGAAAAAGCCCAGTATCTAGCCATGAAGTATGAGAAATATGCGAATTTATGAGCCTGATGAGAGTAAATCCCAGGCCTAACCTAGACATAACATGTGTTATCCTCTAAAATATTGATAGAAACCAGGTTAAATGGACTGTCTCAGTGTGGCACCACATTACTACAGAATCCAAACTAGAAAAAGCCCAGAATCTGGCCATCAAGTATGAGAAATATGCGAAAGTACGAGCCTGATGAGAGCAAATCCCAGACCTACCCCAGACCTAACATGCGTTATCCTCTAAAATATTTACCAAGACCAGGTTTAATTGAATGCTTCAGTGTGGTACCACATTACTACGTGATCCAAACCAGAAGAAACCCAGGATCTGTTCAACATGTATGTGGAAAATGCGAAATTATGTGCCTGATTAGGGCAAATCCTAGACATTACCCAGATCTAACATGCGTTATCCTCTAAAATATTTATCAAGACCAGGTTTAATTGAATGTTTCAGTGTGGTACCACAATACTACAGGATCCAATCTAGAAAAAGCCCAGAATCCGGCCATGAACCATGAGGAATATGCGAAAGTACGAGCCTGATGAGGGCAAATCCCGGGCCTAACCTAGACCTAACATGCGTTATCCTCAAAAATATTGATCGAAACCAGGTTTAATCGACTGTTTCAGTGTGGTGCCACATTACTACCTGATCCAAACCAGAAAAATACCCAGGATCTGTTCAACAAGTATGTGAAGAACGCGAAAATATGACCCTGATGAGGGCAAATCCCAGACCTATCCCAGACCTAACTTGCGTTATCCACTAAAATATTGATCGAAACCGGGTTTAATGGACTGTTTCAGTGTGGTACCACATTACTACGTGATCCAAACCAGAAGAATACCTAGGATCTGTTCAACAAGTATGTGGAGAATGCGAAAGTATGTGTCCGATGAGGGCAAATCCCAGGCCTAACCTAGATAGAACATGCATTATCCTCTAAAATATTGATCGAAACCAGGTTTAATGGACTGTTTCAGTGAGCTACCACATTACTACGTGATCCAAACCTGAAAAACCCCAGGATCCGTTCAACAAGTATGTGAAGAATGCGAAAGTATGTGTCTGATGAGGGAAAATCCCAGGCCTAACCTAGACCTAACTTGCGTTATCCTCTAAAATATTGATCGAAACTAGGTTTAATTTACTGTTTCAGTGTGGTACCACATTACTACGTGATCCAATCCTGAAAAAGCCCAGTATCTAGCCATGAAGTATGAGAAATATGCGAATTCATGAGCCTGATTTGGGCAAATCCTAGACATAACCCAGATCTAACATGCGTTATCCTCTAAAATATTTATCAAGACCAGGTTTAATTGAATGTTTCAGTGTGGTACCACAATACTACGGGATCCAAACCAGAAAAAGCCCAGAATCTGGCCACCGAGTATGAGAAATATGCGAAAGTGCGAGCCTGATCAGGGCAAATCCCAGACCTATCCCAGACCTAACTTGCGTTGTCCTCTAAAATATTGATCGAAACCAGGTTTAATGGACTGTTTCAGTGTGGTACCACATTACTACCTGATCCAATCCAGAAAAAGCCCAGAATCTGGCCATGAACCATGAGGAATATGCGAAAGTACGAGCCTGATGAGAGCAAATCCCAGACCTAACCATGACCTAACATGCGTTATTCTCTAAAATATTGATCGAAACCAGGTTTAATGGACTGTTTCAGTGTGGTACCACATTACTACGTGATCCAAAACAGAAAAAACCCAGGATCTGTTCAGCAAGTATGTGAAAAACGCGAAACTATGAGCCTGATGAGGGCAAATCCCAGACTTATCCCAGACTCAACATGCGTTATCCTCTAAAACATTTATCAAGTCCAGGTTTAATTGAATGTTTCAGTGTGGTACCACATTACTACGTGATCCAAACCACAAAAAACCCAGGATCCGTTCAACAAGTATGTGAAGAATGCGAAAGTATGTGGCTGATCAGGGAAAATCCCAGGCCTAACCTAGACCTAACATGCGTTACCCTCAAAAATACTGATCGAAACCAGGTTTAATCGACTGTTTCAGTGTGGTACCACATTACTACGTGATCCAAACCAGAAAAATACCCAGGATCTGTTCAACAAGTATGTGAAGAACGCGGATATATGACCCTGATGAGGGCAAATCCCGGGCCTAACCTAGACCTAACGTGCGTTATCCTCAATAATATTGATCGAAACCAGGTTTAATCGACTGTTTAAGTGTGGTGCCACATTACTGCCTGATCCAAACCAGAAAAATACCCAGGATCTGTTCAACAAGTATGTGAAGAACGCGAAAATATGACCCTGATGAGGGCAAATCCCAGACCTATCCCAGACCTAACCTGCGTTATCCACTAAAATATTGATCGAAACCGGGTTTAATGGACTGTTTCAGTATGGTACCACATTACTACGTGATCCAAACCAGAAGAATACCCAGGATCTGTTCAACAAGTATGTGGAGAATGCGAAAGTATGTGTCTGATGAGGGCAAATCCCAGGCCTAACCAAGATCTAACATGCGTTATCCTCAAAAATATTGATCGAAACCAGGTTTAATGAACTGTTTCAGTGTGCTACCACATTACTACGTGATCCAAACCAGAAAGAACCCAGGATCTGTTCAACAAGTATGTGGAAAATGCGAAAGTATGTGTCTGATGAGTGCAAATCCCAGGCCTAACCTAGACAGAACATGCGTTACCCTCAAAAATATTTATCAGTACCAGGTTTAATTGAATGTTTCAGTGTGGTACCACATTTCTACGTGATCCAAACCAGAAAAAGCAAGGGATCTGTTCAACAAGTATGTGAAAGATGCGATAATATGACCCTGATGAGGGCAAATGCCAGACCTATCCCAGACCTAACTTTTTTTTTTTTTGTCGTGGGGAAAATCTTCGAAAGACTCCCTCCCACCTCCTTGGGGAGAGGTGGGAGGGGTGTGTGGGATTCCCCGCGCCCGTACAACGACAGGCGCGGGACCTACCCACTAAAAACCCCATGGTGACCCTTCGGCACGCTTTGGGAGGATACCGGGAATCGCTCGAAGCATTCTTCCGGTATCCTCCCCGTGCCCGCGCTTTCGCGCCCATCCCCCGGGGGGACCGGTCCCCCCAGTAGACACACTGCCTCATAGCGGCGGGACGGGGCCACTCCATCCCACCGCTATCCGTCCCGGAGTCGCGTTTAGTGGCGGCTGCGAGCCCCAACTCGCAACCGCCCGCGACCCCGTTTCCACCCCTCGGCGGCCGGGCGTTCATGGCCGCACCAGACCGCCGAGGGTGCCTCCCCTTGCGTCGGACCGGTAGGGGGAGGCACTCCTACCCCCAACCGGTCCGACCCGGCGCCGCCTGGCGGGAGGAGGGTCCCCTCAGGACCCCCCTCCGAGCCTAGGTCATCCGCCACGCCGAGGCGGCCGCCCGCGACGCCACGCGACCGGGCGACGACCTCGGGCCACTGCACGAGCGCGCGCTTCAGCACGCCGCTGAAGCTCGCGCTCCCTCCCCGCGGCCTCCTTCTGCAACATTACGTTCTCGCAGAAGGAGGCCACGGCCCTCCACTTCTCCTCGCTGCCGAGCATGGCGCGCACCACGCCCGGCAGCGAGACATCCCGCCCGACGACGCCGACCAGGACACGGCGCTCCCCCTCCCACGCGGGGCATACCTCCAGGGTATGATCCGCCGTGTCCTGCTCAGCGTCGCAGTGGCAGCAACGCGCCGTCGGCTCCTTCCCTATCCGGCACAGGTATCTTCCGAAGCTGCCATGCCCGGAAAATACCTGTGCCAGCCGGTAGGTGAGGCTGCCATGGCCTCTGTCCAGCCACTCCTTCAGGAGTGGCCGAACAGCCCCGACAGTCCGGTGCCCCGCGGTTGGCAGAGCCAGCCGCTCCTGCCACGCGAGCAACACGGACTGCCGGGCCTGGCGCTTCAAATCGCCCCAAGCAGGTTCCTGCCCGCCCGGGACCGCCCCCACCCCCGCGCGACGGTCGACGCGGTGCCGGTACATCACCGCGTGCGATCGCGCGAGCAGGTCCATGGGCGGCATCCCCGCTAGAACCGTCGCCGCCTCATGTGACATGGTCCGATACCCGCGGACGACCCTGAGCGCCATGCGCCTCTGCACCCGACGCAGCATAGTCATGCTGCGCCGGGAGGCAGCCAGGTCGTCCGCCCAGACGGGGGCCCCGTATAGGGCCACCGACTGGACCATTGCCACATAGAGGCGACGAACTCGGCCCGCCGGGCCCCCCAGGTTGGGCAGGATCCGGCCCAGAGCCGCAACCATCCTTTCCAACCGGGGGACCAGGCTGCGGAAATGCTTCTCGAAACGCCAGTGGCTATCGAGGATCAGCCCCAGATACCAGATCTGGGGCTTCACCTCGATGTCAGCCCCACCCACCCGAATCAGAGGGGGTGGCGGATCCTGCCGAGGTGAATGAAACGCAATCACCTCGGTCTTATGGACCGCCACCGTCATCCCCATCCCCCTGATCCGGTCGACGACGCGTTGCGACCCCTCCTCCGCGCGACGCATGGCCCTCCCCCAGTGCGCCCCGACGGCCAGCACCAGTGTGTCATCCGCATAACACACCGTGCTGACGCCGTCGGGGAGGCCGGCCCGCAACACCGAGTCGTACGCGATGTTCCACAGGAGTGGCCCGAGGACCGACCGCTGCGGAACACCGCAGTACACCTCCCTCCGCATATCACCATCCCGGCCCGGATACTCGATCCACCTGCCGCGGAGATAATCCCCGACGACCGCCCTGAGACAAGGGGGGACTCGATGATATTCGAGTCCCCTCCTTATCTCTTCCCAGGGGAGTGTGTTAAAAGCATTGGCAATATCCAAGGATATTGCCAATGCCACCCCTCCCCGGGAGACGGCCGCCTCCGAGAGGGCCCTCACACGACCTATCGCGTCGATAGTCGATCGGCCCCCCCGGAAACCGAACTGGCAGTCGGCCAGACCGGGATCACCCCGCGACAGGTGCTCGACGAGGCGGGCAGCAATCACACGCTCGAAGAGCTTGCCCACCTCGTCGAGGAGACAAATGGGCCGGTATGCGGAGGGAGACTCCGCGGGCCGACCCTCCTTCCGGAGGAGGACCATCCTCGCCACCTTCCAACTGGGGGGGAATCGCCCGTCCCTCAGGCAGCGGTCGAACAACCGCCTGAGGTCGGCCCCAAGGACGCCCTGGGTCAAGACCCAAACCCGGCCGGGCACACCATCCGGACCCGGGGCCGTGTTACGAACCCCGAGCCGTCTGATGGCCGCTGCCAGCTCCTCCTGCGTGACCCCCAGCTCGGCCGTCCACTCCACTGGGACAGCCGCCGCCGCCGGAGGACGCGGTCCCCTCTCCCCAATTGGGAAGAGTGTATTGACCACGTCCTCCAGCAGCCGGGGGTCAAGACCCTCGGTGACGGGGGGCGCCCACGGGCGGAGCTTATTCAGCACCACCTTATATGGGCGCCCCCATGGATCGTCATCAAGGGTCTGGAGGAGCTCCTTCCATGCCTGGGTCTTGGCCCGTTTGATGGCGACCTGCAGAGCAACCCGCGCCACGCGGTATGCTCCATACAGGTCATCAGCTGCCCTCGCTCGCGCCACGCCGTCGCCTGTACGTTGACGACGGCGCGCGCGGGTGTACTGGCGTCGGGCGCGGACAGTCGCGACTCGCAACTCCGCGATCGCGTCCGACCACCAGTACACCGCCCGGCGAGGAGAAGCCCGCCCGACCCGAGGCATCGCCGCGTCGCAAATACCCGCGACCAATGCTCCGAGCCGGGCGACCTCCTCCTCTATGCTCGGCAACTCGGCCGCTCCCTGCGGCCAAGTTGCAGCGAGGGCAGCTGCCATCAGGGCGTCCTTGTCCAGGCGCCGAAGCGCCCAGCGGCGTGGTGGGGTGCCACGCAGGCGGCCGTGTCGGGATGCACTCGCGGCAGCAGAGACCTCCATCCTGATGTACCGGTGATCGGAGAGTGTCTCTGCCCCCGCGACCACGTGCCAACCCAACACCATGCGCACGGCGTTGGGGGTCGCGAATCCAACATCCATGATGGACCCCCCATATCGCCGCACGCATGTGTGCTCCGACCCCCGGTTCAATACCCGGAGGTCGAGCCCCGCCGCCCAATCGCCCAGGATCCCGCCGCGAACGGAGGTCCTGGGGGATCCCAGACCTAACTTGCGTTATCCTCTAAAACATTGATCGAAACTAGGTTTAATTTACTGTTTAAGTGTGGTACCACATTACTACGTGATCCAATCCTGAAAAAGCCCAGTATCTAGCCATGAAGTATGAGAAATATGCGAATTTATGAGCCTGATTTGGACAAATCCTAGACATAACCCAGATCTAACATGCGTTATCCTCTAAAATATTTATCAAGACCAGGTTTAATTGAATGTTTCAGTGTGGTACCACAATACTACGGGATCCAAACCAGAAAAAGCCCAGAACCTGGCCACCGAGTATGAGAAATATGCGAAAGTGCGAGCCTGATCAGGGCAAATCCCAGACCTATCCGAGACCTAACTTCCGTTGTCCTCTAAGATATTGATCGAAACCAGGTTTAATGGACTGTCTCAGTGTGGTACCACATTACTACCTGATCCAATCCAGAAAAAGCCCAGAATCTGGCCATTAATTATGAGAAATATGCGAAAGTACGAGCCTGATGAGAGCAAATCGCAGGCCTAACCTAGACATAACATGCGTTATCCTCTAAAATATTGATGGAAACCAGGTTTAATTGAATGTTTCAGTGTGGTACCACATTACTACGTGATCCAAAACAGAAGAAACCCAGGATCTGTTCAACATGTATGTGGAAAATGCGAAATTATGTGCCTGATTAGGGCAAAACCTAGACAATACCCAGATCTAACATGCGTTATCCTCTAAAATATTTATCGAAACCAGGTTAAATGTACTGTTTCAGTGTGGTACCACATTACTACAGGATCCAATCTAGAAAAAGCAATGGATCTGGCCATCAAGTTTGAGAAATATGCGAAAATATGAGCCTGATTAGGGCAAATCCTAGACCTAACCCAGACCTAACATGCGTTATACTCAAAAATATTGATCGAAACCAGGTTTAATGGACTGTTTCAGTGTGGTACCACATTACAACCTGATCCAATCCAGAAAAAGCCCAGGATCTGTTCAACAAGTATGTGAATAACGCGGAAATATGACCCTGATGAGGGCAAATCCCGGGCCTAACCTAGACCTAACATTAGTTATCCTCAAATATATTGATCGAAACCAGGTTTAATCGACTCCTTCAGTGTGGTACCACATTACTACCTGATCCAAACCAGAAAAATACCCAGGATCTGTACAACAAGTATGTGAAGAACGCGAAAATATGACCCTGATGAGAGCAAATCCCAGACCTATACCAGACCTAACTTGCGTTGTCCCCTAAAATATTGATGGAAACCAGGTTTAATTGACTGTTTCAGTGTGGTACCACATTACTGCGTGATCCAATCCAGAAAAAGCCCTGGATCTAGCCATCAAGTATGAGTAATATGCGAAAGTATGAGCCTGAAGAGGGCAAATCCTAGACCTAACCCAGACCTAACATGCGTTATCCTCTAAAATATTGATCGAAACCATGTTTAATGGACTGTTTCAGTGTGCTACCACATTGCTACGTCATCCAAACCAGAAAAATACCCAGGATCTGTTCAACAAGTATGTGAAGAACGCGGAAATATGACCCTGATGAGGGCAAATCCCGGGCCTTACCTAGACATAACATGCGTTATCCTCTAAAAGACTGACCGAAAGCAGGTTTAATGGACTGTTTCAGTGTGCTACCACATTACTACGTGATCCAAACCAGAAAAATACCCAGGATCTGTTCAACAAGTATGTGAAGAACGCGAAAATATGAACCTGATGAGGGCAAATCCCAGACCTATCCCAGACCTAACATGAGTTATTCTCTAAAATATTGATCGAAACCAGGTTAAATGGACTGTTTCGGTGTGCTACCACATTGCTACGTCATCCAAACGAGAAAAAACCCAGGATCCGTTCAACAAGTATGTAAAGAATGCGAAAGTACGAGCCTGATCAGGGCAAATCCCAGACCTATCCCAGACCTAACTTGCGTTGTCCTCTAAAATATTGATCGAAACCAGGTTTAATGGACTGTTTCTGTGTGGTACCACATTACTACCTGATCCAATCCAGAAAAAGCCCAGAATCTGGCCATGAACTATGAGAAATATGCGAAAGTACGAGCCTGATGAGAGCAAATCTCAGACCTAACCAAGACCAAACAAGCGTTATTCTCTAAAATATTGATCGAAACCAGGTTTAATGGACTGTTTCAGTGAGGTACCACATTACTACCTGATCCAAACCAGAAAAAACCCAGGATCTGTTCAACAAGTATGTGAAGAATGCGAAAGTATGTGTCTGATGAGGGAAAATCCCAGGCCTAACCTAGACCTAACATGCGTTACCCTCAAAAATACTGATCGAAACCAGGTTTAATCGACTGTTCCAATGTGGTACCACATTACTATGTGATCCAAACCAGAAAAAAACCCAGGATCTGTACAACAAGTATGTGAAGAATGCGAAAGTATGATCCTGACGAGGGCAAATCCCGGACCTATCCCAGACATAACTTGCGTTATCCTCTAAAATATTGATCGAAACCAGGTTTAATCGACTATTTGAGTGTGGTACCACATTACTACGTGATCCAAACCAGAAAAATACCCAGGATCTGTTCAACAAGTATGTGAAGAACGCGGAAATATGACCCTGATGAGGGCAAATCCCGGGCCTAACCCAGACCTAACATGAGTTATCCTCAAAAATATTGACCGAAACCAGGTTAAATCGACTGTTTCAGTGTGGTACCACATTACTACCTGATCCAAACCAGAAAAATACCCAGGATCTGTTCAACAAGTATGTGAAGAACGCGAAAATATGACCCTGATGAGGGCAAATCCCAGACCTATACCAGACCTAACTTGCGTTGTCCTCTAAAATATTGATGGAAACCAGGTTTAATTGACTGTTTCCGTGTGGTACCACATTACTACGAGATCCATTCCAGAAAAAAACCCAGGATCTGTACAACAAGTATGTGAAGAATGCGAAAGTATGAGCCTGACGAGGGCAAATCCCGGACCTATCCCAGACATAACTTGCGTTATCCACTTAAATATAGATCGAAACCAGGTTTAATCGACTATTTCAGTGTGGTACCACATTACTACGTGATCCAAACCAGAAAAAAACCCAGGATCTGTTCAACAAGTATGTGAAGAACGCGGAAATATGACCCTGATGAGGGCAAATCCCGGGCCTAACCTAGACCTAACATGAGTTATCCTCAAAAATATTGATCGAAACCAGGTTTAATCGAATGTTTTAGTGTGGTACCACATTACTACCTGATCCAAACCAGAAAAATACCCAGGATATGTTCAACAGGTATGTGAAGAACGCGAAAATATGACCCTGATGAGGGCAAATCCCAGACCTATACCAGACCTCACTTGCGTTGTCCTCTAAAATATTGATGGAAACCAGGTTTAATTAACTGTTTCAGTGTGGTACCACATTACTGCGTGATCCAATCCAGAAAAAGCCCTGGATCTAGCCATCAAGTATGAGTAATATGCGAAAGTATGAGCCTGAAGAGGGAAATCCTAGACCTAACCCAGACCTAACAAGCGTTGTCCTCTAAAGTATTGATCGAAACCAGGTTTAATGGAATGTTTCAGTGTGGTACCACATTACTACGTGATCCAATCCAGAAAAAGCCCAGGATCTAGCCATGAAGTATGAGAGATATGCGAAATTATGAGCCTGATTAGGGCAAATCCTAGACATAAACCAGATCTAGCATGCGTTATCCTCTAAAATATTGATCGAAGCCAGTTTTAATGGACTGTTTCAGTGTGGTACTACATTACCACGGGATCCAAACCAGAAGAAGCACAGAATCTGGCCATCAAGTATGAGAAATTTGCGAAAGTACGAGCCTGATGAGAGCAAATCCCAGACCTAACCAAGACCGAACAAGCGTTATTCTCTAAAATATTGATCGAAACCAGGTTTAATGGACAGTTTCAGTGAGGTACCACATTACTACCTGATCCAAACCAGAAAAAACCCAGGATCTGTTCAACAAGTATGTGAAGAATGCGAAAGTATGTGTCTGATGAGGGAAAATCCCAGACCTATACCAGACCTAACTTGCGTTGTCCTCTAAAATATTGATGGAATCCAGGTTTAATTGACTGTTTCAGTGTGGTACCACATTACTACGTGATCCAAACCAGGAAAATACCCAGGATCTGTTCAACAAGTATGTGAAGAACGCGGAAATATGACCCTGATGAGGGCAAATCCCGGGCTTAACCTAGACCTAACATGAGTTATCCTCAAAAATATTGACCGAAACCAGGTTTAATCGACTGTTTCAGTGTGGTACCACATTACTACCTGATCCAAACCAGAAAAATACCCAGGATCTGTTCAACAAGTATGTGGAGAATGCGAAAGTATGTGTCTGATGAGGGCAAATCCCAGGCCTAACCTAGACATAACATGCGTTATCCTCTAAAATATTGATAGAAACCAGGTTAAATGGACTGATTCAGTGTGCTACCACATTACTACGAGATCCAATCCAGAAAAGGCCCTGGATCTAGCCATCAAGTATGAGTAGTATGCGAAAGTACGAGCCTGATGAGAGCAAATCTCAGACCTAACCAAGACCGAACAAGCGTTATTCTCTAAAATATTGATCGAAACCAGGTTTAATGGACTGTTTCAGTGAGGTACCACATTACTACCTGATCCAAACCAGAAAAAACCCAGGATCTGTTCAACAAGTATGTGAAGAATGCGAAAGTATGTGTCTGATGAGTGAAAATCGCAGGCCTAACCCAGACCTAACATGCGTTACCCTCAAAAATACTGATCGAAACCAGGTTTAATCGACTGTTTCAGTGTGGTACCACATTACTATGTGATCCAAACCAGAAAAAATCCCAGGATCTGTACAACAAGTATGTGAAGAATGCGAAAGTATGAGCCTGACGAGGACAAATCCCGGACCTATCCCAGACATAACTTGCGTTATCCTCTAAAATATTGATCGAAGCCAGGTTTAATCGACCATTTCAGTGTGGTACCACATTACTACGTGATCCAAACCAGAAAAATACCCAGGATCTGTTCAACAAGTATGTGAAGAACGCGGAAATATGACCCTGATGAGGGCAAATCCCCGGCCTAACCTAGACCTAATATGAGTTATCCTCAAAAATATTGATCAAAACCAGGTTTAATCGACTGTTTCAGTGTGTTACCACATTACTACCAGATCCAAACCAGAAAAATACCCAGGAATTGTCCAACAAGTATGTGAAGAACGCGAAAATATGACCCTGATGAGGGCAAATCCCAGACCTATACCAGACCTAACTTGCGTTGTCCTCTAAAATATTGATGGAAACCAGGTTTAATTGACTGTTTCAGTGTGGTACCACATTACTACGTGATCCAATCCAGAGAAACCCCTGGATCTAGCCATCAAGTGTGAGAAATATGCGAAAGTATGAGCCTGATGAGGGCAAATCCTAGACCTAACCCAGACCTAACATGCGTTATCCTCTAAAATATTTATCAAGACCAGGTTTAATTGAATGTTTCAGTGTGGTATCACATTGCTACGTGATCCAAACCTGAAAAAACCCAGGATCTGCTCAACAAGTATGTGAAAAACGCGAAACTATGAGCCTGATGAGGGCAAATCCCAGACCTATCCTAGACCCAACATGCGTTATCCTCTAAAACATTTATCAAGACCTGGTTTAATTGAATGTTTCAGTGTGGTACCACATTACTACGTGATCCAAACCACACAAAACCCAGGATCCGTTCAACAAGTATGTGACGAATGCGAAAGTATGTGTCTGATGAGGGCAAATCCCAGGCCTAACCTAGATCTAACATGCGTTATCCTCAAAAATATTTATCGAAACCAGGTTTAATGGACTGTTTCAGTGTGGAACCACATCACTACGTGATCCAAACCAGAAAAATACCCAGGATCCGTTCAACAAGTATGTGAAGATTGTGAAAGTATGTGTCTGATGAGGGGAAATCCCAGGCCTAACCTAGACATAACATGCGTTATCCTCTAAAATATTGATGGAAACCAGGTTTAATTGACTGTTTCAGTCTGGTACCACATTACTACGTGATCCAATCCAGAGAAACCCCTGGATCTAGCCATCAAGTATGAGAAATATGCGAAAGTATGAGCCTGATGAGGGCAAATCCAAGACCTAACCCAGACCTAACATGCGTTATCCTGTAAAATATTTATCAAGACCAGGTTTAATTGAATGTTTCAGTGTGGTATCACATTACTACGTGATCCAAACCTGAAAAAACCCAGGATCTGCTCAACAAGTATGTGAAAAACGCGAAACTATGAGCCTGATGAGGGCAAATCCCAGACCTATCCCAGACCCAACATGCGTTATCCTCTAAAACATTTATCAAGACCTGGTTTAATTGAATGTTTCAGTGTGGTACCACATTACTACGTGATCCAAACCACAAAAAACCCAGGATCCGTTCAACAAGTATGTGACGAATGCGAAAGTATGTGTCTGATGAGGGCAAATCCCAGGCCTAACCTAGATCTAACATGCGTTATCCTCAAAAATATTTATCGAAACCAGGTTTAATGGACTGTTTCAGTGTGGAACCACATCACTACGTGATCCAAACCAGAAAAATACCCAGGATCCGTTCAACAAGTATGTGAAGATTGCGAAAGTATGTGTCTGATGAGGGGAAATCCCAGGCCTAACCTAGACATAACATGCGTTATCCTCTAAAATATTGATAGAAACCAGGTTAAATGGACTGATTCAGTGTGCTACCACATTACTACGTGATCCAAACCAGAAAAAGCCCTGGATCTAGCCATCAAGTATGAGTAATATGCGAAAGTATGAGCCTGATGAGGGCAAATCCTAGACCTAACCCAGACCTAACATGCGTTATCCTCTAAAATATTTATCAAGACCAGGTTTAATTGAATGTTTCAGTGTGTTACCATACTACTACGTGATCCAAACCAGAAAAAACCCAGGACCCGTTCAACAAGTATGTGAAGAATGCGAGAGTATGTGTCTGATGAGGGCAAATCACAGGCCTAACCTAGACATAACATGCGTTATCCTCTAAAATATTGATCGAAACCTGGTTTAATGGACTCTTTCAGTGTGGTACCACATTACTGCTGGATCCGAACCAGAAAAAGCACAGAATCTGACCATCAAGTATGAGAAATTTGCGAAAGTACGAGCCTGATGGGAGCAAATCCCAGACCTAACCTAGACCTAACATGAGTTATTCTCAAAAATATTGATCGAAAGCAGGTTTAATCGACAGTTTCAGTGTGGTACCACATTACTACGTGATACAAACCTGAAAAAGCCAGGGATCTGTTCTACAAGTATGTGAAAAATGAGAAAATATGACCCTGATGAGGGCAAATCCCGGGCCTAACCTAGACCTAACATGAGTTATCCTCTAAAATATTGGTCGAAACCAGGTTTAATCGACTATTTCAGTGTGGTACCACATTACTACGTGATCCAAACCAGAAAAATACCCAGGATCTGTTCAACAAGTATGTGAAGAACGCGGAAATATCACCCTGATGAGGGCAAATCCCGGGCCTAACCTAGACCTAACATGAGTTATCCTCAAAAATATTTATCGAAACCAGGTTTAATCGACTGTTTCAGTGTGGTACCACATTACTACCTGATCCAAACCAGAAAAATACCCAGGATCTGTTCAACAAGTATGTGAAGAACGCGAAAATATGACCCTGATGAGGGCAAATCCCAGACCTATACCAGACCTAACTTGCGTTGCCCTCTAAAATATTGATAGAAACCAGGTTAAATGGACTGATTCAGTGTGCTACCACATTACTACGTGATCCAAACCAGAAAAAGCCCTGGATCTAGCCATCAAGTATGAGTAATATGCGAAAGTATGAGCCTGATGAGGGCAAATCCTAGACCTAACCCAGACCTAACATGCGTTATCCTCTAAAATATTTATCAAGACCAGGTTTAATTGAATGTTTCAGTGTGTTACCATACTACTACGTGATCCAAACCAGAAAAAACCCAGGACCCGTTCAACAAGTATGTGAAGAATGCGAGAGTATGTGTCTGATGAGGGCAAATCACAGGCCTAACCTAGACATAACATGCGTTATCCTCTAAAATATTGATCGAAACCTGGTTTAATGGACTCTTTCAGTGTGGTACCACATTACTGCTGGATCCGAACCAGAAAAAGCACAGAATCTGACCATCAAGTATGAGAAATTTGCGAAAGTACGAGCCTGATGGGAGCAAATCCCAGACCTAACCTAGACCTAACATGAGTTATTCTCAAAAATATTGATCGAAAGCAGGTTTAATCGACAGTTTCAGTGTGGTACCACATTACTACGTGATACAAACCTGAAAAAGCCAGGGATCTGTTCTACAAGTATGTGAAAAATGAGAAAATATGACCCTGATGAGGGCAAATCCCGGGCCTAACCTAGACCTAACATGAGTTATCCTCTAAAATATTGGTCGAAACCAGGTTTAATCGACTATTTCAGTGTGGTACCACATTACTACGTGATCCAAACCAGAAAAATACCCAGGATCTGTTCAACAAGTATGTGAAGAACGCGGAAATATCACCCTGATGAGGGCAAATCCCGGGCCTAACCTAGACCTAACATGAGTTATCCTCAAAAATATTTATCGAAACTTGGTTTAATCGACTGTTTCAGTGTGGTACCACATTACTACCTGATCCAAACCAGAAAAATACCCAGGATCTGTTCAACAAGTATGTGAAGAACGCGAAAATATGACCCTGATGAGGGCAAATCCCAGACCTATACCAGACCTAACTTGCGTTGCCCTCTAAAATATTGATGGAAACCAGGTTTAATTGACTGCTTCAGTGTGGTACCACATTACTACGAGATCCAATCCAGAAAAGGCACTGGATCTAGCCATCAAGTATGAGTAGTATGCGAAAGTATGAGCCTGATGAGGGCAAATCCTAGACCTAACCCAGACCTAACATGCCTTATCCTCTAAAATATTTATCAAGACCAGGTTTAATTGAATGTTTCAGTGTGGTACCACATTACTGCCTGATCCAAACCTGAAAAAACCCAGGATCTGTTCAACAAGTATGTGGAGAATGCGAAAGTATGTGTCTGATGAGGGCAAATCCCAGGCCTAACCTAGACAGAACATGCGTTATCCTCTAAAATATTGATTGAAACCAGGTTTAATGGAATGTTTCAGTGTGCTACCACATTACTACGTGATCCAAACCAGAAAAATACCCAGGATCTGTTCAACAAGTATGTGAAGAACGCGAAAATATGAACCTGATGAGGGCAAATCCCAGACCTAACCTTGACCTAACATGAGTTATCCTCTAAAATATTTATTAAGACCAGGTTTAATTGAATGTTTCAGTGTGGTACCACAACATTACGGGATCCAAACCAGAAAAAGCCCAGAATCTGGCCACCGAGTATGAGAAATATGCGAAAGTACGAGCCTGATCAGGGCAAATCCCAGACCTATCCCAGACTTAACTTGCGTTGTCCTCTAAAATATTGATCGAAACCAGGTTTAATGGACTGTTTCAGTGTGGTACCACATTACTACGTGATCCAAACCAGAAAAATACACAGGATCTGTTCAACAAGTATGTGAAGAACGCGAAAATATGAACCTGATGAGGGCAAATTCCAGATCTAACCTAGACCTAACATGAATTATTCTCTAAAATATTGATCGAAACCAGGTTTAATGGTCTGTTTCAGTGTGGTACCACATTACTACGTGATCCAAACCCGAAAAATACCCAGGATCTGTTCAACAAGTATGTGAAGAACGCGAAAATATGAACCTGAGGAGGGCAAATCCCAGACCTATCCCAGACATAACTTGCGTTATCCTCTAAAATATTGATCGAAACCAGGTTTAATGGACTGTTTCAGTGTGGTACCTCATTACTACGTGATCCAAACCACAAAAAACCCAGGATCCGTTCAACAAGTATGTGAAGAATGCGAAAATATGACCCTGATGAGGGCAAATCCTAGACCTAACCCAGACCTAACATGCGTTATCCTCTAAAATATTTATCAAGACCAGGTTTAATTGAATGTTTCAGTGTGGTACCACATTACTACGTGATCCAAACCTGAAAAAACCCAGGATCTGTTCAACAAGTATGTGAAGAACGCGAAAATATGAACATGATGAGGGCAAATCCCAGATCTAACATAGACCTAACATGAATTATTCTCTAAAATATTAATCGAAACCAGGTTTAATGTTCTGTTTCAGGGTGCTACCACATTACTACGTGATCCAAACCAGAAAAATACCCAGGATCTGTTCAACAAGTATGTGAAGAACGCGACAATATGAACATGATGAGGGCAAATCCCAGATCTAACCTAGACCTAACATGAATTATTCTCTAAAATATTGATCGAAACCAGGTTTAATGGTCTGTTTCAGTGTGGTACCACGTTACTACGTGATCTAAACCAGAAAAATACCCAGGATCTGTTCAACAAGTATGTGAAGAACGCGAAAATATGAACCTGATGAGGGCAAATCCCAGAACTAACCTAGACCTAACATGAGTTATCCTCTAAAATATTTATCAAGACCAGGTTTAATTGAATGTTTCAGTGTGGTACCTCAATACTACGGGATCCAAACCAGAAAAAGCCCAGAATCTGGCCACCGAGTATGAGAAATATGCGAAAGTACGAGCCTGATCAGGACAAATCCCAGACCTATCCCAGACCTAACTTGCGTTGTCCTCTAAAATATTGATCGAAACCAGGTTTAATGGACTGTTTCAGTGTGGTACCACATTACTACGTGATCCAAACCAGAAAAATACCCAGGATCTGTTCAACAAGTATGTGAAGAACGCGTAAGTATGAGTCTGATGAGGGCAAATACCAGGCCTAACCTAGACATAACATGTGTTATCCTCTAAAATATTGATCGAAACCAGGTTTAATCGACTGTTTCATTGTGGTACCACATTACTACGTGATCTAAACCAGAAAAATACCCAGGATCTGTTCAACAAGTATGTGAAGAACGCGAAAATATGAACCTGATGAGGGCAAATCCCAGACCTAACCTAGACCTAACATGAGTTATCCTCTAAAATATTTATCAAGACCAGGTTTAATTGAATGTTTCAGTGTGGTACCACAATACTACGGGATCCAAACCAGAAAAAGCCCAGAATCTGGCCACCGAGTATGAGAAATATGCGAAAGTACGAGCCTGATCAGGACAAATCCCAGACCTATCCCAGACCTAACTTGCGTTGTCCTCTAAAATATTGATCGAAACCAGGTTTAATGGACTGTTTCAGTGTGGTACCACATTACTACGTGATCCAAACCAGAAAAATACCCAGGATCTGTTCAACAAGTATGTGAAGAACGCGAAAATATGAACCTGATGAGGGCAAATCCCAGACCTAACCTAGACCTAACATGAGTTATTCTCTAAAATATTGATCGAAACCAGGTTTAATGGACTGTTTCAGTGTGCTGCCACATTACTACGTCATCCAAACCAGAAAAAACCCAGGATCCGTTCAACAAGTATGTGAAGAACGCGAAAATATGAACCTGATGAGGGCAAATCCCAGACCTAACCTAGACCTAACATGAGTTATTCTCTAAAATATTGATCGAAACCAGGTTTAATGGACTGTTTCAGTGTGCTGCCACATTACTACGTCATCCAAACCAGAAAAAACCCAGGATCCGTTCAACAAGTATGTGAAGAATGCGAAAGTATGTGTCTGATGAGGGAGAATCCCAGGCCTAACCTAGACCTAACATGCGTTACCCTCAAAAATATTTATCAGTACCAGGTTTAATTGAATGTTTCAGTGTGGTACCACATTTCTCCGTGATCCAAACCAGAAAGAGCCAGGGATCTGCTCAACAAGTATGTGAAAAATGCGAAAATATGACCCTGATGAGGGCAAATCCCAGACCTATCCCAGACCTAACTTGCGTTATCCTCTAAAATATTGATCGAAACTTGGTTTAATTTACTGTTTCGGAGTGGTACCACATTACTACGTGATCCAATACAGAAAAAGCCCAGGATCTAGCCATGAAGTATGAGAAATATTCGAAATTATGAGCCTGATTAGGGCAAATCCTAGACATAACCCCGATCTAACATGCGTTATCCTCTAAAATATTGATCGAATCCAGTTTTAATGGACTGTTACGGTGTGGTACCACATTACTACGGGATCCAAACCAGAAGAAGCACAGAATCTGGCCATCAAGTATGAGAAATTTGCGAAAGTACGAGCCTGATGAGAGCAAATCCCAGACCTAACCTAGACCTAACATGAGTTATTCGCTAAAATATTGATCGAAACCAGGTTTAATCGACTATTTCAGTGTGGTACCACATTACTACGTGATCCAAACCAGAAAAATACTCAGGATCTGTTCAACAAGTATGTGAAAAACGCGAAACTATGAGCCTGATGAGGGCAACTCCCAGACCTATCCCAGACCCAACATGCGTTATCCTCTAAAACATTTATCAAGACCAGGTTTAATTGAATGTTTCAGTGTGTTACCACATTACTACGTGATCCAAACCACAAAAGACCCAGGATCTGTTCAACAAGTATGTGGAAAATGCGAAAGTATGTGTCTGATCAGGGGCAAATCCCAGGCCTAACCTAGGCAGAACATGCGTTATCCTCTAAA